>NC_080043.1:46219144-46326019 GCF_012489685.1 Lotus japonicus
TTGGAAACGTCGAAACAAGTCTGGCAACACGGACGGAATCTTCTTTAGAAGTCCCGAATAGAAAAAGTCTTCATCCATTGCTCGAAAATAGGGTTTCGAAGCAAAAGAAATTAGCGTCGGCGGACATCCGAAAAGTGAAACCTATCGTGCGTACAGTCCAGAGTTCCGAAATGAAACGCTGGTCGATGGAAAAATAAAGAGAATCTTTAAATTTTCCGAGAGTTCGAAATCTCACTCAAAACGTTGCTTTAAGAGCGAAATAGTCTATTCTGGACACGCTCGCCCTAAGGCAAGTGTACAGACGACTCGCACTAACTCCGAAAAAACAACTACGCAACATTCCTCAAGCAATTCCTGAACTTTCTTCTTCATTAATCTTCCTCAAACAACAAACTCCTGTCACGTTTACACTGATTCTACGCGTGAGTCGGAAATTAACTTGTTCCGAAAATCCGGGTCTTACAATACTCCCCTCCAAAAAGAAAGTTTCGTCCTCGAAACTCAGAGTTCTGAGAAAAGTTCGGAATACAGTTCCTTGATCTTATCTTCCAATTCCCATGTAGTAGTGCTTGTGTCATTGTTCCTCAAAATCTTTACTTAAGAAATCTGCCTTCCCCTTAACTGTTTCACTCTTCTATCCCCACTGTTAACTATCGGGCGTCTCAAAAGACAAAACATCATTCAACCTCATGTCGTCTGACTCGATTACTTGCGTCGGACCTCTGCTTGAAATGATACCGGTTGGCATTCCGTGCAGTCGCACAACCTTAGCCACTTACTTCTTTACTTTCGGTCGTCCGAAATTCTTCTTAAACTCGGTGCCTCTCTGTCATCTTAAAGTAGGTACTCAACTTGTCCTCGTGATCTTCATCTACAGTCCATCACTTGTTCGTTCGATAACTCTTAGACGAAACATTGTGTTGGAATCTAATAGTCCATTAACGTCACATCCAACTTCGTAACTATCATCACTCGCACAATGAAATCAATCTCCTACTTAGTCACCATTCGAATTAAAAATCGACTTATGTCCTTATTTCTTGTCCTTCACTAATCTTATCCCCTTCAACATCAAGTTATCAACAACTTATAAGATATCCTCTTCTTAATATCTAACAATCCATTATTATCGTCTTCTTCCTTAGAACTTCCCTCACTCAAACCTATTTACACTTACTGAAATCCCTAACACTTCGCACAAATCGAGACTTATCCTCTAGAAGATTAAATCATAACTATACATCGAGGGACTTAACTAGCCATTTTATCATCCGATCCTTCAACATTCTGAGATTTAACTGTTATCGTAGCCGCTAACACCACTAAATCTCTTATGTGTACATGAATCTCAGCTCACTAGGTCAACCTTAGCCCTAGGATTCTCATTCAACTTTAGTAAAATTCACTTGTTACCCGTAATATGCATCATCAAAATCCATAACAAAGTCCCATTGACTCTTATACTCTACGAAACTCGTCAAAATATAACAACCTCAGGTATTCATCTTAATACTAACACCTTCCTTTTTGTGACTCAATCACCATCTCGTCAATCAACTTCTTAATCTCTCAATCAAATTCTGACAACCTTCGAGTCTTACACACCTTAGACAGACATTCATAGATTTAAAACCTAAACCTTCACCAAGTTTGGTCCTCTAATGACCTTTAATCCTTCAATACTTCTTAAATGGATATCCGTTTCTTAAAAACTATAACTCCTTCACTTACCCAAACGACCTGACCAGTGGCGTCATGCTTTCACATTCACAACTTATTATGCTAACATCATTCAAATCTTGTCACATGGTCATTATGTCCGTAACCTCATAATCAACATCAATCGATCACCAACCTTAACACTCCACACAACCCAGAATTCCTTTACTTCAAGATCTCTCTTATAATATACCTCAACGGTCTTAACCCGAAACTCACCTTCAGGTCTTCAATCTTCTAAGATTCAACTCCTATTGTCACACCTACAACCATAAGATCTCCTACTCGTACGCGATTCTCGACTCTCAAGATTCAATCTTAACCCTAAGATTTCAATCCAACTTAGTATATCTCACTTAGTAATCTCAGCATATTTCTTTGGAATCCATATCAACAACCTCAAGTATTCAACTTATGCTAAAACTTTCTTTCTCCAACTTAATCATTAATTCAACACTTTTCAAGCGAAAATTCATCTCTTAAGACTATAATGTCTCCACATATTAATCCAACGCTTAGCAAAACTTATTCCTCGAACTCGACTATAACAATCTAGTTCAGAGTTAATTCTTCTCACTCTCGCTACCATCAAGCTATCATCTAAAACCTGATTACATTCAACTTATTTAGTCTCTAACAATTCCACTCAGTAATCACATAACCTATGACTTCATAACTTCCGAGAAACTACTTAATACTTTTCCGGCATTAAACCTCTTGACTTAGTCTACCTCTACTTGGAGTAATCACACGAACTAACCAATCAATGTCTATACGACACTCATCGACTTCCAAAGATTTAAATCTTAATCTTTTACAATCAAATGCTTAACACGAACTTTCCTCCCAAATCCGACTAATCCTCAATCAATTCAAATTCATCTTACACATCCTTCTATCAAAGTCCATAACCAGCTGTGATTCCGAATATCACCCCCTCAATATTAGGTTGATCAGGCCTAATACATCGAAGGTGGAAATTTAGAAAAACCCACTGGAACAGTCAATGAGTTCCTATCCTCCAGTAGTCACAAATATCCTGATACTAAATCCTTTAATGATCCCGCTACGGAACTACACACCCTCAACATAACACGTATACTACCTATAAGGAATCTCCCTAAGATTCGTTCTTCAACTACTAGCTTCCTCATAAACGCAACGGTGGAAGACTACTTTCTAGACTTAGTGTGCTATTCCCAACCTCGTGTAACTTCTATAGTTAAATCACGAGCAACCTCGAATAAGGTCCTACATCGTTCCCACGTTCTTCCTCGTTCAACTCCTCAGCTCTTGCCCTCCTTGGCATGAATCCTTTCCTCTGTAGCAAATTGTTTTCCTTTCCCAACATTCCCTGATGATTCGCCCTTGAGTGCCTTGCAATCTTGGGAGAAATGTCCCGGTTGGTTGCAATTAAAGCATAGTTTTCCCTTGATCTTGCACTTACTAGCATAGTGCCCTACTTCCCTGCACCTGTAACACGTCACTGCTCTTCCCGAAGTCTTGTTTCCTGTCCCTTCGGTAGCATCATTCCCTTTCATCTTACTATCAGACGTTTCCTCCTGGGGTGTCTTGCAGTTCACAGCTAGATGCCCCTCTCGGTTACACTTGAAGCATCTCCATCCAGTCACTGAGCACTTGTTAGCAAAATGCCCAAACTTTCCACAATGAGTACATGTCACACCCTTGTCACCAACTGGCTCCCCTCCAGTATCAGCAGTCGTTGGTTTGTAGACTCTTGAGATAAGATCTCTTCCCTTGAAACGCTGATACGGTCCCCACTGATGGTAGCTCTCCCTTCTGTTGTAGCCTTGAGATCCTGACCTTATTGGTCCCCCAGCTCCAGTTCGGTTCATTCCTCTTTGTTGATACATTGCTGTCGCCATCAGTCGTTGATGATGCTCACGTGTAGCCTCCGCCATCCGGTTAAGATCCACCATCCTATATCCCATCGAACGTCCGATTAGTACTAACCATACGGTAGCACTAGACAAACCACTCAATCCGATTGAGTAGTAACGCAAGCAATTAGAGCGAAAATCGCTCTGCAGACAATCAATTTTCACTCTTTGCAGAGTCACACAACCTAGCACAGAAGACCTATTCCCCAAAGACTCCCAAAAGACTCGACTAAGCTCTGATACCACAATGTAACACCCCGATTTCCAGGTGTCACTTTAGTAACCAAAAGTAAACTTTACGCGGAAAACAGGTAATTTTTTTTTTTCGTTTGATTCCTTTTAAATCAAGCAATAGAGAAATAAAGACATAACCCCAACACTAACTAACCAATATACAAATATATACACATGTACAACCTCAGCTGCACTCTCCCGTCACGCGCACTCGCAGTGACTCCAAAGTAGTGTGCCCGTAGGCAAATAGTTACAGATCCAGATGTGTGAGTGAGAAAATTATAATTACAAACCACTAGGAGGAAGTCGGCCTCAAAATGGCCTAAGGAAAGACCCCTATGGTCCGACTGTCTCACTGTGATCCCTCAGTAAGAGAACCACACAAAAGCCATGCGTCGGGAACCTACCCTGTCCCAAAATATGAATGACGAATCAGAGCTATTACAGTAACAACCAACTCAAAAGACTCTAACCACCCATAACCCACACTACTATCATCGACCCTCCCTCGATCAGTCATGAAGTCCGGGTCCTCGTCGAAAGCTTCAGTAATAGTCGTTCCGCTCCGGCTCTTTCCCGCACAACGAATCATCACGAACCGGCTGACGGACGCCTGGCGGCAGGCCGACCGCCCAAGCACAAACATACAAACAAAGCCAAGGCGCTAGGGTCAACTTACAGAATACAATAGATATACAATCCACATGCGATAAAAGGGGTATATATATATGTTGTATATATACATATAAGTTATGCACTGCTTACCCTAAGGTTTATACATAGCATGTTATCAAATCTCTTACACAATTCAATCATAATAAGATGCATTGTGTGCCAGTGCAGAATATGCTGACACAAATCCGAATAACGTCACTCTGCTTGGCGACGGGACAAAACAACAACGTCACTCTGCTTGGCGACGGAACAAATCAACAACGTCACTCTGCTTGGCGACGGAACAAATCAACAACGTCACTCTGCTTGGCGACGGAACAAATCAACAACGTCACTCTGCTTGGCGACGGAACAAATCAACGACGTCACTCTGCTTGGCGACGGGACAAACCAACGGTATTGCCACTTATAGGCTGGGCACCTCGAGACGGTCGTAACACTGGCCTCGTGTTTAACCATTTCTGCTCGGGCGTCGCTTATCACCTTTGGCTATAGTCAAGACGGTACAAACTCTACATGGTTTGACCATTTCTGCTTGCTATGCCGAACATCAACAGGCACGATGCAACTCTACATGGATGATCGTTACCTCCTGTTGTGCCAGATATAGTCAGGACCGATTCAACTCTGCATGGCTGATCGTTACTTCCTGTTATACCGAAGTACTCTGCTTGGCACTTCATCGCGTATATGCACGTGTGCAATATGATTATCAAAACCAGAGTCAGTGTCGGTCAATACAACACGACTCGGAGTTAGTGTCGGTCAATACAACACAACTCCCACCACAAACCCCACAAACAAAACCCAGAGTCTGTGCCGGTCAATACAACACGACTCGAACAACACTACCAGGAGTACTAGAGTACTTGGTGACTTTCAAACATCACCATAGCTCACCTCAGTGGCTTTCCCCAATTCCAAACTCTCCAAACCCACAACAAAGTCGACTTTTCCCCGTTTTTCGTAAATATTTTCCCCTTCAGTTCTCCTATGCTTAAACGTTAATAAAAATTGTTTCAATTCGAATTAGTCAAGTTATGAGTTTATTTCTCAAAGTCTAAGTTTCCCAAGTCTTTATTTTCCGAAAGCTCTATCATTCTAAGTTTCCAAAAGTCAACCACCCAAAATACATTTCCCGGGGAAAGTCTAGGAATTCCAACGAATCCCAACAAATGGCTAAGTCTCAAACCCCACATTTGAACTTGCCTAGGGTTGTTCATCCAACCCGAAATGTCAAAGATCCCCAGATCAATGAACCCCCACTCCGAAGTTGCGTCAAAACGCTCAATCCAACACATCATCAATATCATAAGTTATGAAACAATCATAACAAGAAATCATCATCATATACAACATCAGATAAAGCATAGGTCTAGTTTATCGACGCCTATCATGCAATCATAGCTAAATATAGCAAGTTGCCCTAACCTCGAGCTGTTCCAGCTTCGCAAACAAAGTTCTCCTCAAACAATTGCTCTGAGTCTTCCAAAGTTCCCTCAACTGAACCTCGGAGAAAAACAAAGCAGAATCCAAACAAAATCGATTAGTTCGATCGTAATACAATACATAAACGATAGACAAAGCATTAAAGCTTCAGAATAGGACAATCAGGTACGAAAAGACAAGTTTTCGAAACCGAAAAACTCCCCCCTAAAGGAAATAGTCCACGGCCTCAAAGGAAAAAGGGCTTCGACTCTTTTTCTTTGATCAAATCAATTCACAAGGTAGTTTTAGGGTAAAACTAAGGCAAAGAAACTGTCAGAACAATTTTCGGACAATCGGGCCGGAATACGACTACGCAGGGGCATTTTGGTCCAAAATAAAGGCTCAAAACTTCAAAGTTATCAGTTCTGAAAACAAATTTGACAGCAACGATCCTCATGACATCCGTGACAACAAATCCTAAAGGCACGAAGTCAGATTAAGTCTTTTCGACAATAAAGTTTCGAAATGTGAGACAAAAAGAGTTTTGAGTCAATTTTTCAGATCCTGGACAACTGAATCGCAATCAGAGTTTACTGACAGAGGTTTTAGACTCAGGGGAACATAAGGAACATAACCCAAGCAAGAAATCAGAGAAATCGGACAATTTTAGAAAAAGCTCAAAACTTAGAGCACAGAAACGACTTCAGAAACTCAGCAGAAACAGTAATCAGAGGTAGGAATCGTGTTAGTTACCTTGATACCTAGAAGTAGGGACGAACTGCACGAAGATTGGTCAAGGTTTCGCGAAAATCTCTCCTCTCCCTCTCTCTCTACAAACCGCGGCCTCAATGGTGCAAAATGAAGAGGATTTTGCTTTTTCGCCTATTTATAGGCGGGCGAAATCGCGGGAAAATGAAAATTTCGCGATTCCGATTTTTGCAGCACGATCACCGAGAAATTATAAGAGAGATTCTGGCGTCAGAATTCCAGAACTCAAAACAAATATCTAGGATTTGGGAAAAACGATATCGAAAAACTCAAAAGCGGTGTCGGTTAATCTGCCCCGAAAAACTACTTTTTGCTGTGATGCTCAAACGACAAAACTTCCAACTGAAGAAAGTTTGGAAACGTCGAAACAAGTCTGGCAACACGGACGGAATCTTCTTTAGAAGTCCCGAATAGAAAAAGTCTTCATCCATTGCTCGAAAATAGGGTTTCGAAGCAAAGAAATTAGCGTCGGCGGACATCCGAAAAGTGAAACCTATCGTGCGTACAGTCCAGAGTTCCGAAATGAAACGCTGGTCGATGGAAAAATAAAGAGAATCTTTAAATTTTCCGAGAGTTCGAAATCTCACTCAAAACGTTGCTTTAAGAGCGAAATAGTCTATTCTGGACACGCTCGCCCTAAGGCAAGTGTACAGACGACTCGCACTAACTCCGAAAACAACTACGCAACATTCCTCAAGCAATTCCTGAACTTTCTTCTTCATTAATCTTCCTCAAACAACAAACTCCTGTCACGTTTACACTGATTCTACGCGTGAGTCGGAAATTAACTTGTTCCGAAAATCCGGGTCTTACAAAACCCACTTAACTGCTGTTAAGAGGATCCTAAGGTATCTGAAAGGCACCACTAACCTTGGCTTGATGTATAAGAAAACATCAGAGTATAAGCTTTCAGGTTATTGTGATGCTGATTATGCTGGAGATAGAACAGAGAGAAAAAGTACTTCTGGAAATTGTCAATTTCTGGGAAGCAATCTAGTCTCATGGGCAAGCAAGAGGCAATCAACCATTGCACTATCAACTGCAGAGGCAGAATATATCTCAGCAGCAATATGCAGCACTCAGATGCTCTGGATGAAACATCAGCTGGAGGATTATCAGATCCTTGAGAGCAATATCCCAATCTATTGTGATAACACTGCTGCAATCTCATTGAGTAAGAATCCTATCTTGCATTCAAAGGCAAAGCACATTGAGGTAAAGTATCACTTTATTAGAGATTATGTACAGAAGGGCGTACTTCTTCTGAAGTTTGTTGATACTGACCATCAATGGGTAGATATCTTTACAAAGCCCTTAGCAGAGGATAGATTTAATTTTATTCTGAAAAATCTGAACATGGACTTTTGTCCAGAGTGAAGATGGATCAGAACCTCTGACTATGATACTTCTTGATCAGAAGATGTCTAGTCCAGAAGGTAACTCAATCAGAGTGTGTGTACCCATTGGTACTGACTCTGAAGCTGAGACAGCAACATGTGTGTCAGTATTTCTGATGCATAGTTCCTCGTGCCCGTGTGACAGTTTGTCATGATTGCGTGTAGATGTGCTTCTCTCCTGTGTGTGATATGTGTATTTACTGTTAATATCTATCTTTAATTTTCAACCGTTGATCTTAAATTGCTTTTTGAATCAACAACGGTTATTTATCAAAACCCACTATACACACACGATCTCCTTCACTTTCGGTTTTTACTCTCTCTCTCTCTCTTGCTATTTCAAAACCGCTTATCTTCGATTTCTCTCTCGATCTCTCTTCATCTTTCAACCTTCATCTTCTACCTAAACCTTCAACCGCTTCAAAAAGGGTGAGTCAAACCAGAAGAGCTACTGCAGATGCAACCCAGTTCCCTCATATGGTAGTTGGTCTAGCAACAGGTCAAAGGGGTCCTGAGAATCCGACTCAAGATCAAGGTCAAGCTCAAGAGCAGATTATTCCGATTACAGAACGGGGCTGTGTCGTTCACTGTGTATATGCTCCTGAGGAACTTCAAGTACTGGCAGAATGGAGATTCGACCTCGACAACCTTGCTACAAATGGGTATGATCTTCGTCCTGAAGTCCAAGTTCAAGGTTGGGGGAATTACTTCAACAGGCTTCGAGGACCGGTGTATGATAAACTGATCAAGGAATTCTGGAAGCACGCCGACTGTGATGATACTCAGGTGGTATCTCACATTCTTGGAAGAAAGATCATCATCACAGAGAAGTCTTTCGTGAACCTGCTGGGTGCAGAAACTGCTTTTGGGTATCGTTTCCAATTCACTGAATCGAAGCTGAAACCCAAGACGAAGGATGAGACCAACAAGGCCCTGTACACCAATTACAAACCGGGCAAGACGAATTACAAAGTGAGGGACCTTCATCCCAAGCTCAGGATCTGGCACAAGATTTTGCTCCACTGCATAAACCAGAGACCAAAGGGCAGTTCCCCAGACTACATCAACTTCAACCAGAAGGCGATGCTGTTCTTCATCCAAGACAAGAAGAAGATCTGCCTTCCCTACTTCCTGTTCTCCTACTTGAAGGAGTGTATCCGGAAGTCTCGTACCACTGCCTCTATCAAGTCAGCAATCAAGTATATTCCCTTTGGGAGACTGTTGTCTGATCTCTTCATTGAGAGTGGCCTCATTCAAGATCTGATAAATGCTGGATGCACAGAGGATCTGACCACCATTGTCAGTGATGTCTTCACTGCAAATTCTCTGAAGAAAATGGGCCTAGTCAAGAAGAAGATTGCTCCTGCCCATGAAGACACATCTTCTGAAATCAGAAGCAGAAGGGTGCCTCTGAATGACTACCCTCTGTGGACACAGGCAGACAATCCTGAAGCCATTAGGTGCTATGTTGAAGACCTAAGGGCTCAAGGATTTGAAATTGATCTCGATGAATTCTTCAGCAGACTGCCGCCAGCTCCAGAGTTTCCTTCTCCTATCAAGAAGAAAGCTCAGAGGAAGATGATCCTAGAAGAATCTTCTGAGGAATCAGATGTCCCTCTGATCAAAAAGAAGAAGGCTGGTCAATCCAAGAGAAAACATGATGAAACCAGCAAGCCCGATGATGGTGATGATGGTGATAATGAGGATGGTCCTCCTAAGAAGAAGAAGAAGCAGGTCAGAATTGTGGTGAAGCCTACTCGGGTGGAACCAGCTGCTGAAGTGATCAGAAGGATTGAACCTCCTGCCAGAGTGACAAGATCATCAGCACATTCAAGTAAGTCTGCAGTTGCTTCGGATGATGATTTGAATTTATTTGATGCACTCCCCATATCAGCCATGCTCAAACACTCTTCAAATCCCCTCACTCCTATTCCTGAGTCCCAACCAGCTGCACAAACCACCTCTCCACCACATTCCCCAAGGTCTTCATTTTTTCAACCTTCTCCTACTGAAGCACCTCTCTGGAATTTGCTCCACCCAAACCTCTAGGCCAGATGAACCAACCTCTCCCATTACCATCCCGTACAACCCATTAACTTCTGAACCCATCATTCATGAGCAACCAGAGCCTAACCCAACAGAACCTGGACCCAGAACCTCTGATCCCTCTGTCCCAAGAGCATCAGAACGTCTGGCTCTCAGAACCACGGATACAGACTCTTCCACAGCCCTTACACCCGTATCCTTCCCAACAAATGTTGCTGATTCTTCTCCTTCCAACAACTCTGAATCCCTTCGAAAATTCATGGAAGTTAGAAAAGAAAAGGTGTCTACCTTAGAAGAATATTATCTCTTTTGTCCAAGCCCTAGGAGATATCCTGGCCCTAGACCCGAACGTCTAGTTGACCCAGATGAACCTATCTTGGCCAATCCTTTACATGAGGCAGACCCTTTGGCTCAACAAGCTCACCCTGCCCCTGACCAACAAGAGCCTATTCAACCAGAACCTGAACCAGAACAATCTGTGTCTAACCAATCCTCAGTTAGATCACCCCATCCTCTGGTTGAAACTTCAGAACCTCACCTTGGAACCTCTGAACCAAATGCTCAAATGTTTAACATTGGCTCTCCACAAGGTGCCTCTGAAGCTCACAGCAGCAACCACCCATCCTCTCCTGAAACCAACCTCTCTATAGTTCCTTACACTCACCTCCGACCCACATCTCTCTCTGAGTGCATCAATATTTTCTATCATGAAGCCTCATTGATGCTACGCAATGTGCAAGGTCAGACTGACCTAAGCGAGAATGCTAAACATGTGGCTGAAGAGTGGAACAATCTGGGCACTTGGCTAGTGGCTCAAGTTCCAGTTATAATGCAGCTCCTGCATGCAGAAGGAAGTCAGAGGATCGAGGCTGCAAAGCAAAGGTTTGCTAGAAGGGTGGCTCTTCATGAACAAGAACAGAGACATAAGCTACTTGAAGCTATTGAAGAAGCTAAGAGAAAGAAAGAACAAGCAGAAGAAGCTGCACGTCAAGCAGCAGCTCAAGCTGAACAAGCCAGATTAGAGGCAGAACGACTTGAAGCTGAGGCTGAAGCCCTTAGATGCCAAGCACTTGCACCAGTAGTGTTTACTCCTGCTGCTTCTGCTTTCATTCCAGCTCCTCAAGCTGCTCAGAATGTTCCTTCCAGTTCTACTCAGTCTAGCTCGTCCAGACTCGACATCATGGAACAGCGTCTTGACACTCATGAATCCATGCTAATTGAAATGAAGCACATGATGATGGAACTTCTGCGTCGATCTGATAAACCCTAGTTTTAGGATCTCTTCGCTTTTCTTTTTCTTTAACTTTGTTTTATTTTGTTAACTTCTGTTTCTTTTTCTTTATTTATTCTACTTTGTTCGTTTGTGATTATCTATGCATATCTATATATATTTTTGTCACATATGCTTGCAAAAATCTTTTTATTCATAATCTCTTTATGTTTACATCATACATTCTTTTCCTAAAGTCTAGAATGGAGGATCCTTCCTCATTCTTCTGCACTCCTGGCGCTGCTCTGCCCTCTGCTTCTCCAGACGCTCCAGTGCATACTGGATGTTGTTGAGCCTGTCTTTTAGCTCATCCCTCTCCAGAATCTCTTCTGCAGTCTTGAGCTTCTCTTCAAAACTCTCTTTTTCTTCCAGCAGCTTGAGTTCAAGCCGGCTGAGTTCTTGCACCTCCTCCACGAAGGCAAGAAATTCCCTCAAGTCTCTCTTCAACTCTGGACGTAGGTCCTCCTCCAGCAGTGTCCGTGTTAGCTCCGAGACGGTCTTTGTACCCTCTGGATGCCTGATGTTCAGGAACAAGTCTTCCTCAAAGGCTTTCTTTCTCAGCTCTTCTAGTGCTACGATGTATGATGCCATTCTTTTTCTCTGAAAATTGTTCGAGTTGTGAAGCTTACCTCTCTCTCCAACGCTTTATATAGGCTTCACTCTCTCTCTGAAAGTTAATGCTCCTACAGTTTCTCGAGGTTAAGTTCTTGGTAACTGACCCTCCTCTTTACTCCCTTGGCCGGTGGTAAACGTTCCTATCTTGCATTAACTCTTCTATTTATTTCGCCTAACTCTGATTCTTTCATCGTTTTCATTTTCTTTAAACTTAGACCTTCTCTAAGGGGGAGTACCTTGTACTTCAAGCTAAGTTTTTCACACCCCAAGCTTTTTGCTTATGACAAAAAGGGGGAGTAAACCCAGTTTTTGATGTGTAAGATGTGTTAGTGTGATTTATTTTTCTTTTGGAGAATTTAAGAGTTCCACCTTTATGACCATTGATATGTCACTGGGCAAATACAAGGAATACATTTCACTTCTTCTGAAGTGATTCTAATTTGACTCTGATACCCAAGACTCTGATACCTTGTCTGTGACTCTGATTACTTATGCGCTCTGATTACTCTATTCTCATCTATGTCATAAGTTTTTCACTCTGAACTCTTATATCATTTAGCTCAGAATCTAGACTTTACTAATGTTTTCATCAAGTATTAGATTCAGGGGGAGCTAAGCTCAGAATCAAGCAGTGACTTGAATTCAGAATGGGCAAGATAAACTATTCACATCAGGATAAGTCTTATTCTATATCTCTAAACTCTGAGTGAATTTAGTTTAATGTTTAAGAATTGTTCATCAAAAATCTTAGTTTTGTCATCATCAAAAAGGGGGAGATTGTAACATCAAGTTTTGATCTAGTAGTACAACTCTATGTTTTGATGATTACAAGTTAACCTTTTGATATGAACAATTGTGGTACTCTATCGTGTTTTTCTGAGTGTGCTATTTACAGGCTCTGACCTCAACTCAATCTCACACAAATCAGAAGCACTGTGTATAAAGAGCGACCCAAGCAACGCTTTCGCATTCACCATGTTCAGTATGAACAGTGGAAAAGCTTCAGAAGTTCTGAAGTTATACAAACTCTGATGTGGACTCAGTCACTAGAAGTTCTGAAGATCCAGAAAGTCTGATAACCAAGAAACATTGAAGGCTCAGATATTCTGATGGTGTAGAAGACTCTGAAGATCCAGAAGCTGATTAGTGAAATTCTGATGTCCAGAAGCAAGATACTCTGAAGACCATGTACTTCCCTCTGAGTTCAGAATCAGAAGAAACAATGGTCAGAGGATCTGGGCTTTCCCTCTGACTCTGATCAACCGGCTTCACAAGTTCCAATATGAAGCATTCCCCTGATCAGAAGTCTCCTAGGTTTAAAGGTCAAGTCGCTATCCAAGTACAAAAGCAACTGTACCTTCCTGACGACCTACCTAACAGTCTCAGACATAGCAGAAGCTGGATTTTCCAAAACTGCCCTCCAACGGTAGCATTTCCCATGCAACGCTCAACCCTAATCCTTCGAGTATATAAAGAGGCTGAAGACTGAAAGAAGCGGCTAGAAGCATTCACATACGCACAAGACAAATTCAAATTCTTCTAAGCTTTCTTTCATCTGAAATTCATTGAGTTTACTATTAGCTTTTTAGAAGCAAATCTCTTGTAAACAATTCTTTGATAAACAGTTTGTTTAGTTCCTTTAGGAGATCAAGGTTGATCGGATCCTAGAGAAGACTAAGAGAGTGAATCTTAGTGTGAGCTAAGTCAGTGTAATTGTTAGTCACTTGTAGGTTTCAAGTGCAGTTGTAACTCTTACCTGATTAGTGGATTGCCTTCATTCTAAGAAGGAAGAAATCACCTTAACGGGTGGACTGGAGTAGCTTGAGTGATTTATCAAGTGAACCAGGATAAAATCCTTGTGTGCTTTTCTATCTCTTATCTTTCGCACTTAAAGTTCTCGAAAGATTTGTCAAAATCTTTAAGGTGGAAGCTTTATACTGAAAACGTTATTCAAACCCCCCCCCTTTCTACCGTTTTTCATACCTTCACATGCGCCCATAGCTGCAGGTTCCCCACGCATGTGCGCCAGCTGAGTACGCACATGTGTCGCGGTTCTGTACCTCTTTCGAGTTTCATCCATTTTCTCACTTTTAACTTGATTTTTAGCCCAAGACTTAACCTTTAAGTTCCCTTTCATGATTATAAGGATCATACAACATACGAAGCTCATTTACTTAAGTCTTCCAAGGTCTTAACATGTTCATGGTCATTATACAAATCTCATGCAATTCCTAGCAAGCAATTTTGCACGCTAAAGTTCAAGACCCGAAGTGCCCTTACCTCGACCGTTGGCTTTCTCCTTAACTTCTCTAGTCTGATTTCATTCCTAGCCTTTAGCTCCTCGTAATGAAATGAACAAGGTGTTCTTCACCTTCACACAAACACATAGTGCACACAAACATCAATCACCAAAATCACATAGAAATCACACACACTCATAACTAAGTCTAGCACTTCTCATGAATTGACTTAGTCTTAAGAGCTCAAGGGTATGAGTTTGAAACAACACTTGGAATGATCTTTGAGAGTTAAAAACTAAACTTTTAGCCTCAAGGATTTTAAGAAACAAGCTTGGAAACCTACTCTTGAAGTCTTTACTTCATGAGAACATTAAAACATCAAGATTCAACCTTTTGAACAAGAAAAGGTTTTATGATGAGTAGTTTTCTTCCTTGGCTCTCCATTTTCGAAATCTAAGGTTCATAACACAAGAACATGAAGCCCTAACATCAAGCTTCAACCATTTTCCAAAACTCTTTTCACAAACAAGAAGCCAAGGAATTCACAAACTCACCACAAGCACACAACAACAACAACTCAGTTTTTAGAATAGGTGAAGAGAAAGATAGCTCCTTTTTAAATTTGGAAACCATCAACATGATCCTCACCTTGAATGCTAACTCTTTTGTGAAGGAATGGAAGACAAAAGATGATTTCTTGGTGGTGTTTAGAGATAATGAAGATTTCAGTTTTTGGTAAGAAGGATGAAGATAAGATGAAGATGATGTTCACTCTCTCTCACTTATCTCTCTAAAGTCCTCTCATTTCCTTTACTTTGGTTCGGAAATCTGATGGGAAGCTTCTATGATAAGGTGATGGATGTTTCCCTAGGTGAAAGGTGGCTTGCACTTTTTGCTTTGGTTTATCTTCCCATGCACACTACTTATGGTAAAGCAACCATGATACTAACCTTTTGACCTTGGTTCATGATGAGCCTACCCTATTAGCCTTTCTCTCCACACTCAACATCTGAACACTCAACCCCAAGATCAGATATTTTCTGGCCAATTTCGTGATTGGCTCGTTTACGAGTCGAACTCGACTCGTTTTCGAGCCGAAAACACTACCGGGCGAGATTTTTGACCTTATATCGATATTATAGTCAAAATTCTCGAAATTACGCGTAGATTATTGTAATGATAAGGAAAATATTTATTTCACATTCAAATAATAATTCGATGACAAAAGGGCGCTCTCGGCGAAACTCGTCGGTTCGACCGTTTTCCGTAGTGCAGCCGAATTCTCCGACGAACGAAGAATGAAATACTTGGAAAATAACTTCGATATTAATAATCAAAATATTACCTTCATTAGATAAAATTCATCACACAAGGTCACACCCTTAACCGAGCATTAAAGCACTAAACCGAGAAATTGACCGAGTTTATTTATCTTAACTCTCTCGGGTCTTACAAGATGCCTCAATAGCCCATGCTGTTTTGTGAGGTCTTTGATGTATGGGGTATCGATTTTATGTGTCCTTTTCCTGTTTCTTTTGTTTTTTATTATATTTTGCTTGCTGTTGATTATGTTTCTAAATGGGTGGAAGCTAAGGCCACCCGGACTAATGATTCTCGAGTTGTTGTTGATTTTGTTAGGTCTAACATCTTTTGCAGGTTTGGCATTCCTAGAGCAATCATTAGTGACCAAGGCACCCATTTCTGCAATAGGTCCATGCAAGCTCTTCTCAAGAAATATGGGGTTGTTCATCGAATTTCCACACCATACCATCCTCAAACAAATGGGCAAGCTGAGAATTCCAACAGAGAGATAAAGAGGATCTTGGAGAAGACTGTCCAGCCTAACAGGAAGGATTGGAGCAATAGACTTGAGGGTGCTCTTTGGGCCCACTGTACTGCTTACAAAGCACCCATCGGAATGTCCCCTTACCGCGTTGTCTTTGGTAAGGCATGTCATCTTCCAGTTGAGATAGCGCATAGGGCTTATTGGGCTGTGAAGACTTTCAACTTGGCTCTTGATCAAGATGGTGGCGAAAGGAAGCTTCAATTGAGTGAGTTAGATGAGATCCGCTTGGAAGCCTATGAGAACTCTAAGTTCTACAAAGAGAAGACCAAAATATTCCATGATAGCTTGATTTCCTGAAAAGACTTTTTGGTTGGACAACAAGTGTTGTTGTATAACTCTAGGCTGGGCCTAATGAGCGGTAAGCTTCGTTCTAAGTGGATTGGTCCTTTTGTTGTTACTAATGTGTTTCCTTATGGTACTGTAGAGATCAAAAGTGAATCCACAGATAAGAGCTTCAAAGTTAATGGTCACCGCCTCAAGCATTTCCTCACTAATCCTTCACTTGTGGATGCTACCATGGACGATGTTTCCTTGGTTGTTTCCACCCTCCTCCCGCCATGAATCAGGGAGTTTTTTTTCTCCTTCTTTACTTTTATTGCACTTGTTCAATTCCATATTTGTTATGCTTCATTGGGACAATGTGTAGTTTAAGTGTGGGGGGGAGATTAGCTTAGGTAGAATAAATTAGATGAATAAATTGATGCATGCTTCTCTTTGAAATCTTAGGTCTTGTTTAGATTATGAGCATTTTCTTTCTTTGAACTGAGTCATGATATCTTGTGATGTGAATCCATGCGTTCTTGTTGTCAAGTTACTTTTGAAAATTGAGGGGTTGAAACAATTATGATAGACTTAATTCCCCTGTGAGAGTTTTTGAGCCTTAACTGTAGGTGGTCAACTGTATGCCATCTCTAATCTTTTTCTTGTGTGATTGCACTCTTGATTACTTGCACTCTAGAACTTGACTTGACGCTTGTTTCTACTTGATATTCACATGCACATATTGAGGTGATTTTAGGTATTTTCTTCTTTTAATTAATAAGCCACTAGCCATATAAGCTTACCTTGAATGAATTATCCGTTGATAGCCACTTTGAGCCTTTTTACCCTTCTTTTCTTTAGCTCATTACAAGCTTATAAGTGAAAAACCATGATTGACCTAATCTTAGGGAATTTTGGAGCTTTGAAATTGTTTTGGGAGTAAGTACTAAGTGGGTAAGGGTGCATTGTTCTTTAATTCTTCCAATTCTCGGTTATGCTTAGTTGGTTGTTGTAAATAGTATGGTGGTGCTGTTTTTCTTACTAGTTTTGTTATTCAGTAAAAAAAAAAAAAAAAAAAACGAAAAAAAAAAACGAAAAAAAAAAGTAAAGAAAAAAAAGGAAGGCCAAAGAGGAAAAAAATGAATGAAAGGATGAAGGATGAAAAGTTGAAGTGTGGAATTGGAGGAAGAATTGCAAATCTTATGCTTTTAAATTGGGTTGATTTTGACTTACTTCTTACTTATTCCCCATTGCTCCTCTATTTCTTAAGGTTTTAGCTACTTATCCCATATCCTATCCTACCTTGTCCTTGGCCCCATTACAACCTTTAAAAGTCCTTTTTGATCTTTATGTGCATGTGCTTTTGATTGTTGATGTTAGCGGCTTGTCAAGCCTATGGTAGTGTTTGTTCTCATGAAGTGCCTTGAGCGTAAACACAAACCTTAAACACTTGAGTGTAAACACTTTAAGAGCATAACTCTTGAGGTTCTTGAAGGTATGAAAAACGGTAGAAAGGGGGGGTTTGAATAACGTTTTCAGTACAAAACTACCACCTTAAAGATTTTGACAAATCTTTCGAGAACTTAAGTGCTAAAGATAAGAGATAGAAAAGCACACAAGGATTTTATCCTGGTTCACTTGATAAATCACTCAAGCTACTCCAGTCCACCCGTTAAGGTGATTTCTTCCTTCTTAGAATGAAGGCAATCCACTAATCAGGTAAGAGTTACAACTGCACTTGAAACCTACAAGTGACTAACAATTACACTGACTTAGCTCACACTAAGATTCACTCTCTTAGTCTTCTCTAGGATCCGATCAACCTTGATCTCCTAAAGGAACTAAACAAACTGTTTATCAAAGAAATGTTTACAAGAGATTTGCTTCTAAAAAGCTAATAGTAAACACAATGAATTTCAGATGAAAGAAAGCTTAGAATATTTTGAATATCTTGCGCGTGTGTATTGCTTCTTCTTAGTTTCTTCTATTCTAGCCGCTTCTTTCAATCTTCAGCCTCTATATATACTCCAAGGATTAGGGTTGAGCGTTGCATGGGAAATGCTACCGTTGGAGGGCAGTTCTGGAAAATCCAGCTTCTGCTGTGGCTGAGAACGTTAGGTAGGTCGTCAGGAAGGTACACTTGCTTTTGTACTTGGATAGCGACTTGACCTTTTAACCTAGGAGACTTCTGATCAGGGGAATACTTCATATTGGAACTTGTGAAGCCGGTTGATCAGAGTCAGAGGGAAAGCACAGATCCTCTGACCATTGTATCTTCTGATTCTGAACTCAGAGGGAAGTACATGGCCTTCAGAGTTTCTTGCTTCTGGACTTCAGAGTTTCCACTATTCAGCTTCTGGATCTTCAGAGTCTTCTACACCATCAGAACATCTGAACCTTCAGTGTTTCTTGGTTATCAGAACTTCTGGATCTTCAGAGCTTCTAGCGACTGAGTCCACATCAGAGTTTGTATAGCTTCAGAACTTCTGAAGCTTTTCCACTGTTCATACTGAACATGGTGAATGCGAAAGCGTTGCTTGGGTTACCCTTTATACACAGTGCTTCTGATTTGTGTGAGATTGAGTTGAGGTCAGAGCCTGTAAATAGCACACTCAGAAAAACACGATAGAGTACCACAATTGTTCATATCAAAAGGTTAACTTGTAATCATCAAAACATAGAGTTGTACTACTAGATCAAAACTTGATCTTACAATCTCCCCCTTTTTGATGATGACAAAACTAAGATTTTCGATGAACAATTCTTAAACATTAAACTGAATTCACTCAGAGTTTAGAGATATAGAATAAGACTTATCCTGATGTGAATAGTTTATCTTGCTCATTCTGAATTCAAGTCACTGCTTGATTCTGAGCTTAGCTCCCCCTGAATCTAACACTTGATGAAAACGTTAGTAAAGTCTAGATTCTGAGCTAAAAAATATAAGAGTTCAGAGTGAAAAGCTTATGACATAGATGAAAAACGAATAATCAGAGCGCATAAGTGATCAGAGTCATGGACAAGGTATCAGAGTCTTGGGTATCAGAGTCAACTTAGAATCACTTCAGAAGAAGTGAAATGTATTCCTTGTATTTGCCCAGTGACACATCTATGGTCATGAAGGTGGAACTCTTAAAATCTCCAAAAGAAAAATAAGTCACACTAACACATCTTACACATCAAAAACTGGGTTTACTCCCCCTTTTTGTCATAAGCAAAAAGCTTGGGGTGTGAAAAACTTAGCTTGAAGTACAAGGTACTCCCCCTTAGAGAAGGTCTAAGTTTAAAAGAAAATGAAAACGATGTAAGAATCAGAGTTAGGCGAAAATAAATAGAAGAGTTAATGCAAGGGATGAACGTTTACCACCGGTCAAGTGAGTAAATAGAAGGGTCAGTTACCAAGAACTTAACCTCGAGAAACTGTAAGAGCATTAACTTTCAGAGAGAAAGTGAAGCCTATAAAAAGCGTTGGAGAGAAAGGTAAGCTTCACACCTCGAATAATTTTCAGTAGAAAAAAATGGCATCATACAACGTAGCACTAGAAGAGCTGAGGAAGAAGGCCTTTGAAGAGGACTTGTTCCTGAACATCAGGCATCCAGAGGGTGACACTACCATCGCGGAGCTGACACGGACACTGCTGGAAGAGGACCTGCGTCCAAGTTGGAGAGAGACCTGAAGGAATTTCTTGCCTTCGTGGAGGAGGTGCAAGAACTCAGCCGGCTTGAACTCAAGCTGCTGGAAGAAAAAGAAATCTTGGAAGAGAAGCTCAGGACTTCAGAAGAGATTCTGGAGAAAAATGAGCTAGAGGTCAGACTCAACAACATCCAGCATGTACTGGAGCGTCTGGAGAAGAATAGGTCAGAGCAGCGCCAGGAGTGCAGAAGAATGAGGAGAGATCCTCCATTCTAGATTTATATGATGTAAAGAAATATGATGTAAACATAGAACAATTATGAATAAAACGAGTTTAGCAAACATATGTGACACAAAGATATATATATATATATATATATATATATATATATATATGCATATAGAATCACAAACGAACAAAAGAGAATAAATAAAGAAAAAAGAAACAGAGTTTAAATAAAACAACGTTAGATAAAAAGAAAGAAAAAAGAAGAGATCCTAAAAACTAAGGTTTGTCAGTGCGGCGCAGAAGTTCCATCATCATTTGCTTCATCTCAATCAGCATGGATTCATGAGTGTCAAGACGTTGTTCCATGATGTCGAGTCTGGATGAGCTTGTCTGAGTAGAGCTGGAAGGAACATTCTGAGCAGCTTGAGGTTCTGGAATGGAAGCAGAAGCAGCAGGAGTAAACATAACTGGTGCAAGTCGCTCTGCCTCAGCCTCAGCTTCAAGACGCTCTGC
The DNA here is from genome assembly GCF_012489685.1 of Lotus japonicus. NCBI lineage: Eukaryota > Viridiplantae > Streptophyta > Magnoliopsida > Fabales > Fabaceae > Lotus > Lotus japonicus. Next base: position 46,239,921 of record NC_080043.1, read on the forward strand.
CTCAAGTCTGGCTTGTTCAGCCTGAGCTGCTGCTTGACGTGCAGCTTCTTCTGCTTGTTCTTTCTTTCTCTTGGCTTCTTCAATAGCTTCAAGAAGCTTATTTCTCTGTTCTAGTTCATGAAGAGCCACCCTTCTAGCAAACCTTTGCTTTGCAGCCTCAATCCTCTGACTTCCCTCTGCATGCAGGAGCTGCATCATAATTGGAAACTGAGCCACTAGCCAAGTGCTCAAATTGTTCCACTCATCAGCCACATGTTCAGCATTCTCACTAAGATCAGTCTGACCGTGCACATTGCGGAGCCTCAAGGAGGCTTCATGATAGAAGATATTGATGCACTCAGATAGAGATGTGGGTTGAAGGTGAGTATAGGGAATGATGGAGAGGTTGGTTTCAGGAGAGGCTGGGTGATTGCTGCTATGAGCTTCAGAGGCACCTTGTGGAGAACCAATGTTAATCATGGGAGCATTGGGTTCAGAGGTTCCACGGTGAGGGTCTGAAGTTTCAACCAGAGGGTGAGGTGATCTAACCGAGGATTGGTTAGACACTGATTGTTCGGGTTCAGGGTCTGGTTGAATTGACTCTTGTTGGTCAGGGACAGGGTGAGCTTGTTGAACTAAGGGATCTGCCTCTTGGATAGGATTGGCCAAGATAGGTTCATCTGGGTCAACTAGACGTTCAGGTCTAGGGCCAGGATATCGCCTAGGGCTTGGACAGGTAAGGTAATACTCTTCCAAGGCAGATACCTTCTCTTTTCTAACCTCCATGAATTTTCTAATAGACTCAGAGTTATTGGAGGGAGAAGAATCAGCAACATTGATTGGGAAGGATACAGGTGTAAAGGCGGTTGAAGAGTCTGTATCCGTGGTTCTGGCAGCAGGACGTGCTGATGCTCTGGGAGCAGAGTGATCAGACGTTATGGGTTGTGGTTCTGTTTGGTTGGGCTCGGGTTGGTCATGGATGATGGGTTCAGAAGATAATGGGTCGTATGGAATGGTAATGAGAGAGGTTGGATCTTCTGACCTAGAGGTTTGGGTCTGAAGCAAATTCCAGAGAGGTGCTTCAGTAGGAGAAGGTTGAAAGAAGGAAGATCTTGGGGAATGTGGTGGAGTGGTGGTTTGTGCGGCTGGCTGGGATTCAGGAATAAGAGTGAGGGGATTTGAGGAGTGTTTGAGCATAGCAGAAATAGGGAGTGCATCAAATAAATTCAAATCATCATCAGAAGCAAGTGCAGGCTTACTTGAATGTGCTGATGATCTAGTCACTCTGACAGGAGGTTCAGTCCTTCTGACCACTGCAGCAGCTGGTTCCACCCGAGTAGGCTTCACCACAATTCTGACCTTCTTCTGCTTCTTCTTTGGAGGACCATCCTCACTATCATCACCATCATCATCATCAGGCTTGCTCTTCGGCTTCTTGACCAGAGGGACATCAGATTCCTCTGAGGATTCTTCCAGAACCATCTTCCTCTTGGTTTTCTTCTTGGGAGGAGAAGGAAACTCTGGAGTTGGTGGAAGTCTGCTGACGAAATCATCAAGGTCAATCTCGAATCCTTGAGCCCTGAGGTCTTCAACATAGCATCTGATGGCGTCAGGATGGTCTGCTTGAGTCCACAAAGGGTAGTCATTCAGAGGCATTCTTCTTCCTCTGATCTCAGAAGATGTGTCTTCATGAGCAGGAGCAATCTTCTTCTGGATTAAGCCCATCTTCTTCAAGGAGTTTGCAGTGAAGACATCACTGACAATTGTGCTCAAATCCTCTGTGCAACCAGCATTGATCAAATCTTGCACCAAGTTGCTTTCAATGAGAAAGTCTGAGAGCAGCCTCCCAAAAGGGATATATTTGATTGCAGACTTGATGGAGGCGGTGGTGCGAGACTTCCGGATGCATTCCTTCAAATAGGAGAACAGGAAGTAGGGAAGGCAGATTTTTTCCTTGTCTTGAATGAAAAACAACATCGCCTTCTGGTTGAAGTTGATGTAATCTGGGGAACTGCCCTTCGGTCGCTGATTGATGCAGTTGAGCAGGATCTTGTGCCAGATCCTGAGTTTGGGGTGAAGGTCCATCACCTTGTAACTCGTCTTGCCCGGTTTGAAGGTGGTGTACAGGGCCTTGTTGACTATGTCCTTGGTGCTGGGTTTCAGCTTCGATTCCGTCAGTTGGAACCGATACCCATAAGCAGTTTCTGCTCCTAGCAGATTCACGAATGACTTCTCGGTGATGATGATCTTCCTGCCAAGAATGTGAGAGACCACCTGAGTGTCATCGCAGTCTGCGTGCTTCCAGAATTCCTTTACCAATTTCTCATACACCGGTCCTCGAAGTCGATTGAAATAATTTCCCCAACCTTGAGCTTGGACTTCAGGACGAAGATCAAACCCATTTGCAGCCAAATTATCGAGGTTGAATCTCCATTCTGCCAGGACTTGGAGTTCCTCAGGAGGAAAGACGCAGTGAACGGCACAGCCCCGTTCTGCAATAGGAACAACCTGCTCTTGAGCTTGAACTTGTTCTTGTGTCGGATTCTCAGAGCCCCTTTGACCCGTTGCCAAACCGACTACCATGTGAGGGAACTGAGGTGCATCTGCAGTAGATCTTCTGGTTTGTCTCACCATTTTGAAGAGGTTGAAGGTTTGAGGTAGAAGATGAAGTTTGAAGGATGAAGAGAGATCGAGAGAGAAATCAAGAAAGAGCGGTTTTGAAAAGCAGAGAGTGCGAGAGTGAAAACCGGAAGTGAGAGAGAACGTGTGTGTATAGTGGGTTTTATCAAATAACCGTTGTTGATTCAAAAAGCACTTTAAGATCAACGGTTGAAAATTAAAGATAGATAGTAACAGTAAAATACACAATCACACACAGGAGATAAGCATATCTACACGCAATCATAACAGACTGTCACACGGGCACAAGGAACTATGCATCAGAAATTCTGACGCACGTGTTGTTGTCTCAGCTTCAGAGTTAGTACCAGTGGGCACACACACTCTGATTGAGTTACCTTCTGGACTAGACATCTTCTGATCAAGAAGTATCATAGTCAGAGGTTCTGATCCATCTTCACTCTGGACAAAAGTCCATGTTTAGATTTTTCAGAATAAAATTAAATCTATCTTCAGCTAAGGGCTTTGTAAAGATATCTGCCCATTGATGGTCAGTATCAACAAACTTCAGAAGAAGTACGCCCTTCTGTACATAATCTCTAATAAAATGATACTTTACCTCAATGTGCTTTGCCCTTGAATGCAAGATAGGATTCTTACTCAATGAGATTGCAGCAGTGTTATCACAATAGATTGGGATATTGCTCTCAAGGATCTGATAATCCTCCAGCTGATGTTTCATCCAGAGCATCTGAGTGCTGCATATTCTGCCTCTGCAGTTGATAGTGCAATGGTTGATTGCCTCTTGCTTGCCCATGAGACTAGATTGCTTCCCAGAAATTGACAATTTCCAGAAGTACTTTTTCTCTCTGTTCTATCTCCAGCATAATCAGCATCACAATAACCTGAAAGCTTATACTCTGATGTTTTCTTATACATCAAGCCAAGGTTAGTGGTGCCTTTCAGATACCTTAGGATCCTCTTAACAGCAGTTAAGTGGGTTTCCCTTGGATCTGATTGGAAACGAGCACATAAGTGAACACTAAATAATATGTCTGGCCTAGATGCAGTTAAGTATAGAAGTGAACCTATCATACCACGATAGAGCTTCTGACATACTTTACCACTTTTATCTTCTTTCTCCAAAATGCATGTAGGATGCATTGGAGTCTTGGCCACTGTAGATTCCAGCATATTGAACTTCTTCAGAAGTTCTTTAGTGTACTTGCTCTGATGGATATATGTTCCTTCTGGTGTTTGATCAACTTGTATTCCCAGAAAGTACTTTAATTCTCCCATCATACTCATCTCAAATTCAGCCTGCATCATCTCAGAAAATTCTTTGCATAGAGATTGATTAGCAGAACCAAATATAATATCATCAACATAAATTTGCACAATTAAGATATCATCTTTATAAGTCTTGCAAAAAAGAGTTGTATCTACTTTACCCCTTACAAACTCATTCTCCAGAAGGAATGAGCTAAGTCTCTCATACCATGCTCTGGGAGCTTGCTTCAGACCGTAGAGTGATTTCTTCAATTTGAACACATGGTCTGGTTTCTTTTCATCTTCAAAACCTGGGGGTTGATGAACATAGACTTCCTATGAGATATAACCATTTAGGAAGGCACTCTTTACGTCCATCTGATGTAGAACTATGTTGTGATTTACTGAGAAGGAGATCAACAGTCTGATTGCCTCCAGTCTTGCTACCGGAGCAAATGTTTCAGTGTAGTCTATTCCTTCCTGCTGGCTGTAGCCTTGAGCAACTAGCCTTGCCTTGTTTCTGACTACATCTCCTTTCTCATTCAGCTTGTTTCTGAATACCCATTTTGTTCCAATAACATGGACACTCTCAGGCTTCTTCACTAAGCTCCAAACATCGTTCTTGGAAAATTGATTCAATTCTTCTTCCATGGCCAGAATCCACTCCTTGTCCTGAAGAGCTTCATCTATGGACTTGGGTTCAATTAAGGACACCAATCCTTTCAGACTCAGCAAGGTCTCTTCGGAGGGTCTGAAGGCAGATCTGGTTCTGACTGGTTCATCTTTGTTGCCCAGAATCAATTCCTTAGGGTGAGCTGCAGTGATTCTGCTCTTCTTCAGAGTTTGTGAGTTAGAGGGACCAGCTTCTTCCTCTGGTTCATCTTCCTCTGGCTCAACTTCCTCTGGAGCTTTGCCTTTGTCAGAAACATTAATGCTTAAATCTGCAAACTTTTCAACTAGCTTTGACTGGTCAGAGTCAAGCTTATCATCAAATCTAACATGAATAGATTCTTCAATAGTCTTAGCATCAGTATTATAAAATCTAAAACCTTTAGATCTATCAGAATAACCAAGTAATAGACACTTAGAAGACTTAGCATCAAATTTATGCAATCTATCCTTAGTATTGAGAACATAACAAACACAGCCAAAAGGATGAAAATAAGAAATGTTGGGTTTTATGTTCTTCCACAATTCATAAGGAGTCTTATTCAGAATTGGTCTCACAGAGATTCTGTTCTGAATGTAACATGCTGTATTTACTGCCTCTGCCCAAAAGTGCTTAGCCATGCCAGTTTCTTGGAGCATGGTTCTAGCCATCTCCTGAAGAGTTCTGTTCTTCCTCTCAACAACACCATTTTGTTGAGGAGTTCTGGGACAAGAGAAATCATGTGCAATTCCATAGGAATCAAACAGACTCTCAAACTTGTCATTCTCAAACTCTCCACCATGGTCACTTCTGACACGCACAATCCTACAAGCCTTCTCGTTTTGCACTTGAGCAATGAAGGTAGAGAACACAGCATGAGACTCATCCTTGCGGGTTAGAAACTTTACCCATGTCCAGCGGCTATAGTCATCAACGATAACCATCCCATATCTCTTGCCACCTATAGACTCAGTTTTCACTGGTCCAAACAGGTCGATATGCAGAAGTTCTAACGGCCTTGAGGTTGAGACAACATTCTTTGCCTTGAAAGGGACTTTTGTGAATTTGCCTTTCTGACATGCTTCACAAAGAGCGTCTGAAGCGAACTTCAGATTGGGTAAGCCCCTGACAAGGTTTAGCTTGCTCAGCTGAGAAATCTTTCTCATACTGGCATGCCCTAACCGTCTATGCCATACCCACTGCTCTTCATTAACAGACAGAAGGCACTTCACATTCTGAGCCTCCAACTCAGATAATCTGATCTTATAAATGTTGTTCTTCCTCTTGCTGTTAAACAGAACAGAGCCATCGATCTGACTTACAGCCCGGCAGGACTTTTGATTGAATATAACATCATAACCCTTGTCAGCTAATTGACTTATAGACAATAAGTTATGTGTTAAGCCGTCTACCAATAAAACATTATCAATGCATGGACTACTATCTACACAAATAGTGCCAGTACCAATAATTTTACCCTTTTCATTTCCTCCGAAGCCAACTTCGCCTCCAGGCTTAAGTTTCAGCTCTCGGAACATACGCTTTTCTCCCGTCATGTGACGCGAGCATCCACTGTCCAGATACCATGATTGGTGTTTCAGTGGAGCTATCAAGGATATCTGCAACATAGATAATCTTGTCCTTAGGTACCCACTTTCTGGGTCCTCTTTTGTTAGTTACCCCAGAGGTTCTGATCACCTTGGGTGTCTCAACATAATATTTTAAAGGAATATTTGCATGATATTTAGTCATAGAGAAAGATCCCTTTTTTAAGAGGATTTTTAAGAGGATTTTTAGCAGGTACAGTATCAGGCAATATGGTACCAGAGGGAACAAAGCATTCATACAAGGATTTAGCTTTAGACACAGAAGGCTTATTTCTAATTGGTTTAGAATAGCCAATGCCATGCATTCCATTTCTGCTTACGCCATAGATCATTGAAGCCATTAAGCTTCTATCCACGCTTTTAGCTAGGAATCTTTGAAAAGACTTTTCATACTTAGATTCATTTCTACAATCAGAGGCATCACAGGCAACAATTTCTTCTAACTTAGCAATCTGGTTCTTAAGCACAGAGTTAGAATTTACCAAAGCATGATTTTCATTTTTCAAATCAGAAATAATTTTCTCATGTTCAGAAGGAGTCTTGGAGACAGCAGATAAGTTCTTTTTCAACTTTTTATGCTTAGACAATAAAGAGTTATACTTATCCATGATATCAGACAAAGCATGTTTCAGTTCAGAGGTAGAGAAAGAAGCAAATACCTCATTTTCATCGTCTGAGTTAGGATCTCCTTCTGATTCTGAGTCAGAGTCAACAACTTCCTTTGACTCTGCTTCCTTGTCTTTGACAATTGCCATGAGTCCTTGGACTTCACCATCAGAGTCAACATCCTCTGACTCTGATTCATCAAATGTCACCATCAGACTCTTCTTGGTCTTGAAGTGCTTCTTTGGCTTCTTGTCCTTCTTCAACTTTGGACAATCACTCTTGTAGTGCCCAGATTCTTTGCACTCAAAACATGTGACTTCCTTGATTGAAGACTTCTTCTGACCTGAGGATTCAGACTTTCCTCTTGCCTTTCCAGAGCCTTTGAACTTGCTCTGCCTGTGCTTCCAGATGCGGTTGAGTCTCTTGGAGATCAGAGTCAGCTCATCTTCATCAGAATCTTCTGATGCTTCTTCAGATTCTTCTTCTTCAGCTTGAAGAGCCTTTGACTTCTCAACCTTAGCCTTTTCAGATTTGGATTTCAAGGCTATGGACTTTTTCCTCAGATCTTGCATCTCTGAGCGTTTCAGCTCATGGCATTTCAAAATGCTGATGAGTTCTTCTAAACTCATATTCTCAACGTCTCTCGTGAGCTCTATTGAATTCACCAAAGGCATCCAACTTTCAGGAAGACACCTGATGACCCTTATGACATGATCTTTTGTTGTGTAGCTCTTGTTGAGAGGTCGTATGCCAGCTACAAGCAGTTGAAATCTGGAGAACATTTCTTCAATGGACTCATTTGGCTCCATGATGAAGGATTCATACTTTTGGATCAAAGACAATGCCTTTGATTCTTTGACTTTCTTGTTTCCTTCATGAGACATCTTCAGAGAATCAAAAATGCCTTTAGCAAACTCACGATCTGTAATCTTCTGGTACTCTTCATAGGAAATAGCACTTAGAAGAATTGCTCTTGCTTTGTGATGTTGTGAGTACAGCTTCTTTTGATCTGCAGTCATCTCTGACCTTGGGATCTTCTTGCCATCTGCATCAACTGGACGCTCATAGCCATCCACAATAATATCCCAGAGATCTGCATCGAAACCCAGAAAGAAACTTTCCAGTCTATCTTTCCAATATTCGAACCTTTGACCATCGAACATAGGAGGCTTTGCGTTGTAACCATCTCTTTGAGTTTCACTGGTGGAGGCAGCCATTGTTTTTCACACCGGCCCGGATCACTGAACACTGTTAGGTGTGGTAATCAGAACTTGCGCTCTGATACCAATTGAAGGTATGAAAAACGGTAGAAAGGGGGGGTTTGAATAACGTTTTCAGTACAAAACTACCACCTTAAAGATTTTGACAAATCTTTCGAGAACTTAAGTGCTAAAGATAAGAGATAGAAAAGCACACAAGGATTTTATCCTGGTTCACTTGATAAATCACTCAAGCTACTCCAGTCCACCCGTTAAGGTGATTTCTTCCTTCTTAGAATGAAGGCAATCCACTAATCAGGTAAGAGTTACAACTGCACTTGAAACCTACAAGTGACTAACAATTACACTGACTTAGCTCACACTAAGATTCACTCTCTTAGTCTTCTCTAGGATCCGATCAACCTTGATCTCCTAAAGGAACTAAACAAACTGTTTATCAAAGAAATGTTTACAAGAGATTTGCTTCTAAAAAGCTAATAGTAAACACAATGAATTTCAGATGAAAGAAAGCTTAGAATATTTTGAATATCTTGCGCGTGTGTATTGCTTCTTCTTAGTTTCTTCTATTCTAGCCGCTTCTTTCAATCTTCAGCCTCTATATATACTCCAAGGATTAGGGTTGAGCGTTGCATGGGAAATGCTACCGTTGGAGGGCAGTTCTGGAAAATCCAGCTTCTGCTGTGGCTGAGAACGTTAGGTAGGTCGTCAGGAAGGTACACTTGCTTTTGTACTTGGATAGCGACTTGACCTTTTAACCTAGGAGACTTCTGATCAGGGGAATACTTCATATTGGAACTTGTGAAGCCGGTTGATCAGAGTCAGAGGGAAAGCACAGATCCTCTGACCATTGTATCTTCTGATTCTGAACTCAGAGGGAAGTACATGGCCTTCAGAGTTTCTTGCTTCTGGACTTCAGAGTTTCCACTATTCAGCTTCTGGATCTTCAGAGTCTTCTACACCATCAGAACATCTGAACCTTCAGTGTTTCTTGGTTATCAGAACTTCTGGATCTTCAGAGCTTCTAGCGACTGAGTCCACATCAGAGTTTGTATAGCTTCAGAACTTCTGAAGCTTTTCCACTGTTCATACTGAACATGGTGAATGCGAAAGCGTTGCTTGGGTTACCCTTTATACACAGTGCTTCTGATTTGTGTGAGATTGAGTTGAGGTCAGAGCCTGTAAATAGCACACTCAGAAAAACACGTTAGAGTACCACAATTGTTCATATCAAAAGGTTAACTTGTAATCATCAAAACATAGAGTTGTACTACTAGATCAAAACTTGATCTTACAGTTCTATCATCTTTGTTCTCACCTCTTGGTTTGATTGGTTACTTTACATGCTTGGATGTTATGATGATATTCATGGATTTCTTGTCTCTTTGATTCTTCACTTGATTTTGCCCATTTCTCTACATTACCTAGGATTCATTGTTAAGTATGTGATCTTTTAGGTTATTGCATGATTCACTTCCAGTTACAAATTGGTTTTCATGTTCTTAATTCTTTATTTTGCCCAGGAGTGCAAAAGGCTAAGTGTGGGGGTATTTGATGAGCAATATTTTACCCATTTTATATAGCCTTAATTTGTCATTATTAATGATTATTCGTAATTAATTGACCTTGCTTGACAGAGATTTCTATTATTTGGTCTAATTACGTATATTCTTATTTTCAGGTTTTATTTGACATCAAGGATATTTTGAAGATTTGATTGTGCTGGAGTGAAGATTGTATTTTAGGAAATATTAGGATTTAATTTTGGAATAAATTAAGTTTGATATCTTTCAGATTCAAACTTATTTAGGTTGTTATTTTAAAACTCTATCTTTAGGATTTATTGTTATCTTTTAGGATTTGATTTTGATTAGGATTTGTGATCTCAGCTCTTATTTAAGGGTTTGTGCTGAGAGAAACAATCACCTTTTGCCTTCTGCTTATTATTCAATATAATTTCGAATTTCAGTTATATTAGAGCTGCTAGGGTTTTATGTTTTTAATCCCTATTCTCTTCTCCAAATTAATTGCTGAATTCGCCCCATCCATGGAAGGCTAATCCCTTTCGAACGAATTCCTTTGCAAAGTATATCGCGTTCTTGAGGTATAGTGCTTAATAGAATTCGCCTGATTAGTTTTCTTCATCTCTACTTCTGGCTTAGGTTTGCTTAATTCCTTATGTTCACGAAATAGAAGATGATGTATGTTCGCTTAGTTCATATTAGGGCGTAAACGATTCTTAATCGCTTAATTAATTAATTCTCACGCACTAGGAAACTAACAACAAGAATTGATCTTTAGATACCCATGATTGAGCAACGATATACTGAACAAAGGGATTCGTCCGTCTTTACTTGATTATATTAATCTGTTTTTACTTCCTGCTAGTATTTTGAAACTGAATCACAAACCCCCCCAGTGTGTGTGCGTTGTGCGTTCTTAATACTGAGTCTTTGTTGAAACGATAATCCTTGGGAAACGACCTAGGAGTCACTTCCTAGTTACTACAGTTTTCTAAATTAATTATTTGTATCGGGTATGGCCTCGATCACTGTGCTCCACGCTTTTCGTTGTTACAAACGGTCCGCCCAGGATGCCGACGAGTTGCGATCAGAGGTGGAGCGCCTTCGCGCCCTCAATGCTGAATTTATTGAGGAACGTCGAGCGCTCCTTGCCCAGTTGAAAGCCAAAGAAGCCTCCTTTTCGAAAGAGCTGACCGAGCTGACCAGCCGTGCTGAGGTTAGCTTGGAGTTTCGAGACAGGAAAATTTCTGACTTGGAAAAAGCCCTCGCGAAGCTTCAGCAGGAGGTGCAGTTGGAAACCGAGGCGAAGGCGGATCTGGCGGCTTCCAAAGATCAAACCCTTTCCATCATGGAGACTGATCTCGAAAACCTTCGTTCTAAACTGGCGAAGAAAGACGAGGTTTTATCTATGGTTAAGACTCAAGCTCAGATGTGAAGGCCTTAAAGGAAGAAATGAGGTCAGACGCTGCTGCCACTGCTATTTTTTAGCGCGGCCGTAGCTTTTTCCTCGCCAAAGCCCAAGTCGAACATCTACATCCCCGGATCGATCTTCGCCAGATGGGGGCGTTCAAGAGGGATAAGAAGCTTTGCCACTGCGGCTTTTTTTGTAATTAATATCACTCCATGTGATTTAATGAAAATTTGTTGCGATTTCGTTTGTCCATTTCTCTCCTCGTGTTCTCCCTTGTGCCCTTCGGGCTTTGTTTTGTGTTCGTGTAGCGATTTTGAATGTGTCCCAGCGAAACTAGGACTTTTGTTCAGCCTTGGACTGAAGCTTTCTTTTTCACACCAATATTTCCCGTAAGAGCAAGTGCGGGCTCGCCGGTTTTATCCCGGCGAGGACTAACAGTTGCTAGGGACCCAATGGCCATATAGGTTTACCCAGACTTATGCCTAGTTTTTGTTCTCGCCCATATTTCGGGGAGGCCTCATTTGCCCCTATTTCAGGAGACTTTTGGGATAAGCTGCTTATCCTGGGAAAAGGAGCTTATCCACACACGTCGCCAACGAGAGGTCAGCGATTCGCACCGGACTTTCCGGAGAAATCCCTAAACATCAAGGTCGTGTTGGGATTGCCACCTTCAGGAAACTTTTCCCACCGGGCGAACGTGACATGTTAGTTGATGGACTGTGCGAGACCCCAGGGTCCCTCGCCCAGGAGTGCTGGCCTGGGGCGATGAGCGGACCAGGGACTTGGGCCTTCCTTCCGGAGGCCCAACTGGCCCATTAGGATGAGTTAAAGGCGCTAAGCCCAACTCCCCCAACTGTAAATAGGGGAGGTATACCAATTGTAAGGGACTTGGACTGGGCGAGACCCTACGAATACACCCGGTTTTAAATATCGAACGATAGGGATTGTGAGTGACTAAATTCAGTTTAAGTCTTGAGTTTGAAGGTTTGTTTTATTGAAATAGAGATATGTCAAAGTAGCAAAGATAAAATAAACAAAAACTCAGAAAAGAACATGCTTTGGGTTCTTGCTCAACTAGTCAATTTAAGCACATTATTCTAAGCACATGTTCTCATGGATCTCTCCTTGATGCTATAGCCTAATTACTCACGTATTGATTCCTCACATAAGCAATTCTCCCATACTAAAAGCTAAGCCCAATTCCTTGTGTACTTAGTCATTTATATGAGGTTTTAGATCATGTAAATTCAGGCCAACAAACCCCAGCCCTTCCTCTATTCCTAGTAGCAAGCAAAGAAAGGGTAATCTCAAATCGGTTCCCTAATCTATAACAAACTTCCGTTCTGATTATTGAAAAGAAAAAAGCAAGCATGCATACAAGCTTAGATTGAAATTCAGAATATGGGATTCAAGGAAAGAAGAAGATCATGTGGGAAAGAACTTAAGATTATAACTCAAATATTAAAAGTCTTACATGAAAACCAAAGCATAAGAAGAGAGATTAGACAAGCATGGAAAGCTTGGCTAAGAACCTGAATTACAAGCTTGGAAGCCTTCTCTCACTCTCCTAGATGTTCCTCTCCTTCTAAACTTATGTAAAAATGGAATGGGTATCAAAGATTACAAAAGAAAACCACTAAAAACCTATTTATAGGCAAAATAGTCGAGCTGGGGCGCTCAAGCGCTGCCCTGGGGCGCTTGAGCGCCCATAAGGCAGAAGCCAAGTTTCTTGCTACTGGAAGGCTGACGCTTGAGCGCCCATGCCTAGCGCTCGAGCGCCAGACACACGTTCTGATGGTCTTTTTGGCTTCTTGTAACCCCCATTTGAATGTTTCCATCAATTCTTCAAGCTTTTTGGCCTTCCCTCTTCATGGGTTACCTGCTGAAGCACTTAAGGACTAAAACAAGGGAAAATATCAAGAAATTGAAAGGGCTATAAAAATACAAATGCAAATGCAAGTCCTAGAATCTATAAAAATACAAGAAAGACCCTTATAAAACTATATAATTACTAAAACCAAACAAAAACTCAAATAAAGATAAAAATGCATGAGAATGCATGAAAAACTCCATGAGACAAAGAAAAAAGACTCAAAACCTACAAAGAAATGACCCTAAAAACACTACTAAACTCGGGTCATCAGTCCCTCGCCCAGAAGCGCTGGCCTAAGGCGATGAGCGGACCAAGGACTTGGACCTTCATCCCGGCGCTGACTAATGCTAAAACATAAGGTCTAAAAACAAAGAACAATTTCCAACATGGCTTGGTAATTTAAAGCTTAAAAATTCCCATTTTGAACGTCTTGTCATGCTCCCTTGGCGGACCAAGTCCACAAGCAAGTTTGTGGCGGTGACGCTCGGTCCGCCCGCTCTGCCATAGTCATGCATGTGTCCTGAATCGTGACCTTTTTGACATGTGTCGAGCCTGCGCCACGCGTTGCGCCCTGAAGTGATGCAAAAGTCAGCGAATCCAAGGAATCTCAACGGTTTCTTTGAGACATCCCTTCGAATCATAGTAAAGCCTGACAATTAGAATTCAAACCAATAAGCTTCAACCGTTGTAACCTTTCGTTTAATGTGTTGTTTCCTCTTCCCGAAACTCGCGCCGCACTCCCTTGAGTAATCATGTTATCCTGCCACCTCGAGGCACGATTCTCCAACCACTACTCTCCCTGGCCTTTAAATCATTTCCCCTTCCATCATTCACTTCTTACCGTCAACTTTTCCCATACTCATCCCTGACTCTCATACTTGTTCCCTTTGCCGATCCTGTGAACTCAAAGCTCCGGCTCTTCTTGCTCCTCTTCTCACAGTCCTTTCCTGGTTAGTTTCTTATCCTTTTTTTCTTCTTATATTTTTACGATGCCCTCCTCAGGGGCCCTTTCCTCCGTGGAGGAAATTAAAGCCCATCGCTTGCATCCTTTGCCACTCTCCCTTCCCCCATCTTCGAGGCTCCCTTTCAGAGGATTCTTGACCAACCATCAGAGCTTTCTACCAGCGGATCCATTTCTGACCTTGCCCACAAGGCTGTTGGGCTTTGTTGTTCCCCGCTATTAGAGGGCCTCCTTCGCATCGCCGGTTGTCGGGAGAAAGATCGCCCTTGGCAACACTGTGTGTTTAATGACCCCAAGTACTCCCACTTCTTCTTTGTATATGAATACTTGTTTCTTGATCTCGGTGTTAAACTTCCCTTCTCACCCTTTCTTACCCAAGTGTTGTGTGATATCAACGTTTGTCCTTGCCAACTTCACCCTCACTCCTGGACCTATCTAAAGTGCTTTGAAATTCTGTGTCGCAGCGTTGACGTGGCGCCTTCCTCTGCCCTCTTTTCTTTTTTCTTCAAAGCAGATTCTCGATCTCTGGAGACCCATGGTTGGGTAGTTCTCGTGCCCCGGCCGGGCCGAGAACGGTTTGCCCCTACTAGGTTGGCTCCGAATATCACTTGGCCCGCCGGTACTTCCGGGTCATCGTCCACCCTGCTTATCCCTCGTCATTTACAAAGAAGGAAGCGAGAGCCCTTTTCCCTTTTTATTGGACACAGTGTCCCAAACCCATATCCGATTCTCCCGAAACGTCTTCCTCCACTAGAGAAAATTTTGCCATTGCTGTCTTATCCCAACTCCCTATCTTCAGTTGCGCTGAACTGCTTGGCGCTCCTCCAGGATCCAAACTGTTTCCTCTTAATCTCTTCGGTTCTAATGACTCTCTCTTTTGCTTTTCAGGGAACATGAAGTTTTCTACTTCCAAACTGCTGGAGGCCTTCCTCTCCGGGAACGTTAAGGCACCTTCTCCGGCCCAGCTTAGAGAGAAAAGGCGAAGCTCGCCGGCGGGCGATGGCTCTCCCAAGAAAAGGAAACTGGGCGAGACAGGATCCCAAGTTGCTCCTCTGACTGTTGCGGGCGAGGGGTCCATCGTGTTCGTCCCCACTGTCTCGGATACCGCACGCGGCTCCTTGGTGCCTGATCTGCATGGCGAGGCGACCACTTCCCCTGCTGTGGATACCTCTTGCCCCTTGACTTTAATGGCGGGCCAGCAGCCTCCGTCCTCTGACCGTCCTCCGTCTCCTCTGCCCGTCCAGACTACTCACGATTCACCACCTCCCAACTCTCCTAGGGTTGGCGGTGAGGAAGAAAATCTTCCTTCGAACCGCCCAAAAGACCCCTCCAGCAGCTCTTCCGTCGACCCCTTCTCCTTCTTACTTTCTCACCCTTACCTTGAGAAATTAAGGGAAGTACCCAGCCAAAACCCGCAAGAGATTGCCCAAGAAGCTGTGTCAAGTCTTCTTCGCGCCGGCTGTCTGTTCGCCCAGGTGGCTTGGCAGGCTCGGCCCCTCACCGAAATTGCAGGGCTCCGCCAAGAGGTATAAAAGCTGCGTTCCATCAACCTTCAAGCCAACGAGACCTGCTCCAAACTGTCTACCCAGTTAGCCCCGGCTGTCTGTTCGCCCAGGTGGCTTGGCAGGCTCGGCCCCTCACCGGAATTGCGGGGCTTCGCCAAGAGGTAGAAAAGCTGTGTGCCATCAACCTTCAAGCCAACGAGACCTACTCCAAGCTGTCTACCCAGTTAGCCACTGAGGTGGATAAGACAAAGAAGATGCAGAAAAAACTCGCGGAAGCGAAGCTTGCACAGGTAATAGAGGACGAGATGGAGAGGGAACTTGAAACCCAGGTTAAGGGACTCCGTAAGGACCTTAGCACCAAGGAGGCCATCATTGCTTCTCAGGAGGAAACCCTTGCTGCTAAAGACAAGGAGATTGTTGATCTGCGCGAAGGACTGGCGGCCAAGGGTGAGTTACTTGCCGAGGCCCGGTCAGATTTGGAATCGAAATGCAAACTCTTGGCAGAGGAGGATGCCCAGGCCATCGCCTTGGAAGAGCAGATAAGGAGAGAAGCTTCTTATGCGACGGCTAACGAGCGTATCCGCCGCTTCCTAATTTGCAAAGCCCAAGTCAAGCACCTCCATCCAAATATTAACCTTGACCCCCTGGGGATTTTCAAGAGGGTTACCCCTACCGCACTGGTGGGTCGGGAAGATCCGCCGGAAGTTGCTCACGTTGACCTTGGGGACGCTGTGGAATAAGAGAGAAAAATGTAATGTTAACTTGTTTGGAGTTATTGTAACGTTGGCACTTTCAAGTAAATCGATTCAGCTTTATTTCTTTACGTTTTATGTTTGTTTTAGCGCTTTCCGGAGTTTTTCTTCTCTCGCTACACCCCCCATAGTTTCCTTGTTCCTGAATTACGTCTGACGACATTGATGGTGTGCCTTGTTTAACGAGGACTTCTGCTCAGTTTTTGAACCGAGGCTTTCGTCACACCAATATTTCCCGTAAAAGCAGGTGTGGCCTTGCCGGTGTTGCCCCGGCTAGGACTTATTGTTGCTAGGGACCCAATGGCCATATAGGTTTACCCAAACTTATGCCTAGTTATGTTTGCTCGCCCATATTTCGGGGAAGTTTTCAGGATAAGAAGCTTATCCGCACACATCGCCGAGGAGTGACGGCGAGCCGCGTCGACTTTTCCGGAGCGATCTCCAGACTTCAAGGTCGTGTTGAGATCGCAACCTTCAAGTAATTTTTCCCACCTAGCTCTCGCCGCAATTCAGTGTGATTGAAATTGCTGGATACAATTTTTTTATTTTCAATCAGACGTGATAGACAACAAACTCCCGAGATAGAGAACAAGAACGTGTCTTTGTTTTTACTATTTAGGCGCTTTGGCCAACAAACTCCCGAAATGGAGAACAAGAATACGCTTCTTCGTTTTTGATCCTACAATCTTTGCGAGACGCGTCCCCGCGCCAAAGCCGCTCCATGTCGATCCTTCAGCTGTAATAGTATTTCAGGCTCGCCGCATTCCAGGAACGCGGCACTCGCCTTTCATCTAAGCTCTCCAGGTGATAAGCCCCCTTTCCCAAAGCCTTCCCAGATTGGACTCAGCTTGTTCCGTGTGACCCATTTCGTTTCTTAAGCACCAGGTCCCCCTTCTACATCGCCCTTGGACGCACTTTTGTGTCGTTCTTCGTCGCAGCCCACTGCTTTATCGCACCGTCTCTGATACGAGTCTCATCGTGTGTTTCTGATAACAAATCTAGCTCCACCGCCATGTTCGAGGAATTCTCGCCTTCGAACCGCGGCGCTGTTCGCCAAGAACTGTTGTCTATTTCCACGGGAAGCATGGCGTCCGCCCCATAAGCCATCCTTAACAGAGTCTCCCCTGTGGTTGAGTGTTGCGTCGTATTGTAGGACCAGATCACAACTGGGAGTTCGTTTAACCAGGCTCCCTTCGCCTCCGAGAGCCGGCGCTTCAAACCCCACAAGATTACCTTGTTTGCTGACTCTGCTTGCCCGTTAGTCTATGGATGCTCCACTGAAGAGAACCTTCTCTGAATACCCATCTCTTCGTAGAATTCTCTGGTTTGATTACTTACAAACTGCGTCCCATTATCCGAAACGATCGCCCTTGGTACCCTGAACCGGCATACGATTCTTTTCCAGTAAAAACTTACGATCTTGACCGCAGTAATGCTTGCGAGGGGCTTGGCCACCACCCACTTGGTGAAGTATTCCACCGCCACCAGAATGAACTTCATTTGTGACCTAGCGGTGGGGAAAGGCCTGACGATGTCAACTCCCCACATGGTGAAGGACCATGGGGAGCTGATCGTGGTCAATTGTTTCGCTGGGACCCTAGGCAAGTCTGCAAACACATGACACTTTTCGCATTTTTTCACGAATTCTGCACAGTCTTTTCTTATTGTAGGCCAGTAAAAACCCGCTCTGAGGACTTTGCTAGCCAGAGACCTTCCTCCGTGTGGCTAGCGCAAACCCCCCCCCCCGTGAACCTTTGCCATAACAGCCTCATATTTCCCAGGTGGAAGACATCTCAGGAGTGGCGAACTAAATCCCCGTCGAAAAAGTATCCCATCGAGTAATGTGTAGTGTCCCGCCTCTCTCCTTTGTTCCTTTGAGTATTTTACCACCTCTCTTGGCTCACCCGCCAAGATGTCTACAATGCTAGGATTGGCGAGCGTCTCTTGGATCACGCTACGATTTTTTCCAGGCTTTCGAGTGCTTGCTAATCTCGCCAGGGCGTCCGCCCTTTGGTTCTGCGCCCTTGGCGCGAATTCAACTACCACCTCTTGCAGTCGACCCATCAACAGTCGTACACGCTCTAGATATTTTATTAAGGTCGGTTCTTTACCCTGGAATTCCCCATTTACTTGGTTTGCTACTAGCAACGAGTCTGTTCTAACCAGCAAGCTATCAATCTGTACCTCAATTGTTAACTTCAGCCCGACGATCAGGGCTTCATATTCTGCCTCGTTATTGCTGACTTTGAACTGGAATCTCAGGGAGTGTTCTAATACCAACTCCACAGGCCCTTGTAGCGTAACCCCTGATCCTTTTCCGTTGTCATTTGATGACCCATCGGCAAACAATGTCCATTGCGTGCTCACCTTCTTACCGTCTTCCGGCGTTAACTCCACCACAAAATCAGCTAAAGTCTGCGCACCGACCTTCCCTCTTTTTCCGTATTGCAAACCGTATTCTGACAATTCAACCGACCATGCGACAAGTCTCCCTAACAAATCTGGCTTCTGCAACACCTGTATCAAAGAAAGATCAGTTCTTATTTTTACCTGAAAGCTTTGAAAGTAAGGTCTTAGGCGTCTGGCGGTAACGAGGACGACGAACGTCGCCTTCTCTATTTTCTGATACCTAATCTCCGCCCCTTGAAGTGTATGGCTTAAGAAGTAAACTATTTTTTGCTCTCTGTCTACCTCCTAAAGGATGACGGAGCTGATTGCATGATCGCTGTCAGAAAAATACAAGTGCAAAGGGAGGCCTTGGGCAGGTTTTAATAGCACGGGTGGCGCGGACAACATCTCTTTAAGGCATTTAAAGGCTTCTTTGCATTCTGAACTCCACTCAAACGCCGCATTCTTCTTGAGGCATTTGAAGAATGGGGCCGACTTGTCGCCTGAATGAAGGACAAACCTGGATAAGGCTGTAATCCGCCCCGTCAGGCGGTGCACCTCTTTTATACTGCTGGGGCTTTTCATTTCTTGGATTGCTTTACACTTATTTGGATTGATCTCAATTCCCCTTGACGTAATCATGAAGCCTAAGAACTTCCCGCCTTGTATACCAAAAGAACACTTCTCCGAATTGAGCCTCATGTTATGCTTTCGGAGCCTGCCAAACGCTTCCGTCAAATCCTCATGATGGCTTGATCCCAAAACCGATTTCACGATCATATTGTAAGATCAAGATTTGGTCATGTGGTACAACTCTATGTTTTGATGATAACAAGTATTTATTTGTGGATGAACAACTATGATACTCTAATGTTTGTCTTGAGTGTTTTGACAAACAGGTTCTGATTCTGACACCAGAAGATATATCCGTCAGAAGTTCTGAAGATCAGAGGATCTGAGGATCAGAGGATCTGAGGATCAGAGGATCTGAAGATCTGAGGATCTGAGGATCAGAGGATCTGAGGATCAGAGGATCAGAAGATCTGAGGATCAGAAGATCTGAGGATCAGAAGATCTGAAGACCAGAAGCTCTGAGGGACCAGAGGCTCTGAAGGTCCAGAAGCTCTGAAGGTCCAGAAGCAGAACTTACGAAGGTCATAGGATCCAAGCATCCTTCTAATTCTAATCACCAAGCTTCACAAGTTCCAACACGAAGCATAACTCTGATCAGAAGTCATTGGTTAAAGGCAAATGTCTCTATCAAGAAGTACAAGAGCAGTGTACTATTCTGAAAAGCCTACCTACCAAGGTTCAGCCACAGCAGGTTCTGGAAGTTCCAGAAATGCCCTCCAACGGTCATATTCTCTCAACAGTAATATCCTTTGCACCTTGGACTATAAATGGCTGAAGAAAAGAAGAAAGTAAAGAGAGAAACCAAGAGCTGCAATACAAGAAAAGATTCAAGCCTCTACTTTCTTCATCTGTTCTTATTTAGTTTACACTCAGCTTATTTAGAAGCAAACCCTTGTAAACACCAACCTCAAACAGTTGTTTGATTTTCCTTAAGGGACCGGGTAGGTCAGTATCCTTAAGAAGACTAAGAGAGTGAATCTTAGTGGTGATTCCTTAGGAGATCAAGGTTGATCGGATCCTAGAGAAGACTAAGAGAGTGAATCTTAGTGTGAGCTAAGTCAGTGTATTGTTAGTCACTTGTAGGTTTCAAGTGCAGTTGTAACAATTATCTGATTAGTGGATTGCCTTCATTCTAAGAAGGAAGAAATCACCTTAACGGGTGGACTGGATTAGCTTGAGGGATTTATCAAGTGAACCAGGATAAAATACTTGTGTGCTTTTCTCTTCTCTCTATCTTTATCCGCTGCACCATCTATCTCAGAGAAACCGAAAAGATTTACTTTAAATCTTAAGGGGAAAGTTTTTATATTGAAAACGCTATTCAACCCCCCCCCCCCTTCTAGTTGTTTTTCACACCTTCAATTGGTATCAGAGCGCAAGTTCTGATTACCACACTTAACAGTGTTCAGTAGATCCGGGCCAGTGTGAAAAACTCATGGATTCCACCACTACCACAAGCAAATATCAATACAGTGCAAGACCACCTATCTTTGATGGTCAGAGATTTGATTTCTGGAAAGACAGAATCAAAAGCTTCTTTCTTGGCTTTGATCCTGATCTTTGGGATTTTGTTGTTGATGGCTACACCCCTCCTGTTGATGTACATGGTGTAAAGATCCCAAGGAAGAAGATGAGTGAAGATCAAAAGAAGGAGTTCAGAGATCATCACAGATCAAGAGCTATTCTGCAAAGTGCCATTTCATATGAAGAATATGAGAAAATTACTGATCGTGATTCCGCTAAGTGTATCCTTGATTCCTTAAAGATGACACATGCAGGAAACAAGAAGGTGAAAGAATCAAAGGCGCTGTCTTTGATCCAGAAATATGAATCCTTCATCATGGAACCTAACGAATCCATTGAGGATATGTTTTCCAGATTTCAGTCGCTCGTAGCTGGAATACGACCTCTCAACAAGAGCTACACAACTAAAGATCATGTCATAAGGGTCATCAGATGTCTTCCTGAAAGCTGGATGCCCTTGGTGACTTCAATAGAGCTCACAAGAGATGTTGAGCATATGAGTTTAGAAGAACTCATCAGCATACTGAAATGTCATGAGCTGAAGCGCTCTGAGAAGGCTAAATCTGAGAAGTCAAAAGCTCTCCAAGCTGGAGCAGAAGAATCTGAAGAAGCATCAGAAGATTCTGATGAAGATGAGCTGACTCTGATATCCAGAAAGCTCAACTGCATCTGGAAGCACAGGCAGAGCAAATTCAAAGGCTCATCAAAGGACAAAAAGTCAAAGAAGCATTTCAAGACCAAGAAGAGTCTGATGGTGACTTTTGATGAATCAGAGTCAGAGGATGTTGACTCTGATGGTGAAGTTCAAAGACTCATGGCTATTATCAAAGACAAAGGAGCAGAGTCAAAGGATGCTGTTGACTCTGACTCAGCATCAGAAGGAGATCCTACCTCAGACGATGAAAATGAGGTATTCGCTTCTTTCTCTACCTCTGAACTGAAACATGCATTGTCTGATATCAAGGATAAGTATAACTCCTTATTGTCTAAGCATAAGAAGCTGAAAAAGGACTTATCTGCTGTTTCCAAGACTCCTTCTGAACATGAGAAAATTATTTCTGATTTGAAAAATGATAATCATGCTTTGGTAAATTCTAACTCTGTGCTTAAGAACCAGATTGCTAAGTTAGAAGAAGTAGTTGCATGTGATGCCTCTGATAGTAAACATGAATTTAAATATGAAAAATCTTTTCAAAGATTCCTGGCTAAAAGCGTAGACAGAAGCTTAATGGCTTCAATGATCTATGGCGTAAGCAGAAATGGAATATATGGCATTGGTCATTCTAAACCTTCTGCAGTTGCTCCATCATCTCTTAAGAAAGGAACTTTCTCTATGTCAAAATATCATGCTCAAATTCCTTTATTTTATCCTGTTGAAAGACCCAAAGTTGTCAGAACTTCTGGGCTAACTAACAAGAAAGGACCCAGAAAGTGGGTACCTAGGGATAAGATTATATATGTTGCAGATATCTTCAATAGGTCCATCGAAACTCCAACCATGGAACCTGGACAGTGGATGCAAACAACACATGACGGGAGAAAGGCATATGTCCCAAGATCCAAAACTTGAACCTGAAGGTGAAGTTAATCTTGGAGGCATCAGTAGAGTAAGATTTGGTCAAGTCAAAGCTAGCTGAAAAAGCTTGTAGAGATGAGCATGACTGTTTCAGATAGAAACAAAGACTCAGAACTTGTCAAACCAGAAGCAACAACATCAGAAGATGCTACTACAACTTCTGACTTGCATCATCAGAAGAAGAGTAGGTTCATAGCTTCTCATTCTGAAGCATCTGAAGATGGAATTTTTTCCAGAATGGAGATGTCACTAGAACCTCTGGACTTTGACACTTCTGCTCTCATCAGAAGATACACTAATCAGCAGCCAAGTCTCACTCGGTATTCCTTCTGAGGGGGAGTATTTCGTCTTATGCTCTTACTATTTTTTTTCCACCTTCATTCTTTTTGCTTATGACAAAAAGGGGGAGAACTTATAGTATCTTGACAACTCTTATATCATTTAGCTCAGAATCTAGACTTTACTAACGTTTTCATCAAGTATTAGATTTAGGGGGAGCTTAGCTCAGAATCAAGCAGTGACTTGGATTCAGAAGAAGCAAGATAAACTATACACATCAGGATAAGTTTTAACTCTGATACCTTATACTCTGAGTGTATTCAGTTTATTTGTTTAGAGTTGTTCATCAAAATACATGGTTTTGTCATCATCAAAAAGGGGGAGATTGTAAGATCAAGATTTGGTCATGTGGTACAACTCTATGTTTTGATGATAACAAGTATTTATTTGTGGATGAACAACTATGATACTCTAATGTTTGTCTTGAGTGTTTTGACAAACAGGTTCTGATTCTGACACCAGAAGATATATCCGTCAGAAGTTCTGAAGATCAGAGGATCTGAGGATCAGAGGATCTGAGGATCAGAGGATCTGAAGATCTGAGGATCTGAGGATCAGAGGATCTGAGGATCAGAGGATCAGAAGATCTGAGGATCAGAAGATCTGAGGATCAGAAGATCTGAAGACCAGAAGCTCTGAGGGACCAGAGGCTCTGAAGGTCCAGAAGCTCTGAAGGTCCAGAAGCAGAACTTACGAAGGTCAGAGGATCCAAGCATCCTTCTAACTCTGATCACCAAGCTTCACAAGTTCCAACACGAAGCATAAATCTGATCAGAAGTCATTGGTTAAAGGCAAATGTCTCTATCAAGAAGTACAAGAGCAGTGTACTATTCTGAAAAGCCTACCTACCAAGGTTCAGCCACAGCAGGTTCTGGAAGTTCCAGAAATGCCCCCTAACGGTCATATTCTCTCAACAGTAATATCCTTTGCACCTTGGACTATAAATGGCTGAAGAAAAGAAGAAAGTAAAGAGAGAAACCAAGAGCTGCAATACAAGAAAAGATTCAAGCCTCTACTTTCTTCATCTGTTCTTATTTAGTTTACACTCAGCTTATTTAGAAGCAAACCCTTGTAAACACCAACCTCAAACAGTTGTTTGATTTTCCTTAAGGGACCGGGTAGGTCAGTATCCTTAAGAAGACTAAGAGAGTGAATCTTAGTGGTGATTCCTTAGGAGATCAAGGTTGATCGGATCCTAGAGAAGACTAAGAGAGTGAATCTTAGTGTGAGCTAAGTCAGTGTATTGTTAGTCACTTGTAGGTTTCAAGTGCAGTTGTAACAATTATCTGATTAGTGGATTGCCTTCATTCTAAGAAGGAAGAAATCACCTTAACGGGTGGACTGGATTAGCTTGAGGGATTTATCAAGTGAACCAGGATAAAATACTTGTGTGCTTTTCTCTTCTCTCTATCTTTATCCGCTGCACCATCTATCTCAGAGAAACCGAAAAGATTTACTTTAAATCTTAAGGGGAAAGTTTTTATATTGAAAACGCTATTCAACCCCCCCTTCTAGTTGTTTTTCACACCTTCACATATCATCGACATATACACACATTCGCCATTTTCCGTTCGACTTCTTTACCATCACCACATTCGCTAGCCAAGTAGGATACCTAATTTCCCGGATGAAGTCTGCCGCCAGTAATTTGTTTACCTCTTGCTGGATTGCCTTCTCCTTCTCATCGCCCATTTGCCGGCGTGTCTAGGTCACCGGTTTAATTCCGGGATTCAGCGCCAGCCTGTGACAAATGAAGTTCGGGTCTATTCCTGGCATGTCTTTGTGACTCCAAGCAAAGAGATCCAAATTCTCGCCCAATAACTTTGATAATCTTTGTTCTTGGACCTCAGTCAGTCGGGTCCCTATTTTGAGTATCTTCTCGCCGTATTTCAGTTCCTTGGTCTCCTCGATTGGCGTGGGCCTGTGGACTCGCCCCTCGCCCCTTGGATCTAGGTTTTCTTCCGGCGCATCGACCTCGTTGCATCGGTGCCCTACCGAGGCATTCCATTTCCTGTACCGGTCTACCGCGTTGCAGTAGCACTTCCTCGCAGTCTTCTGATCCACAACAACTCTCCCAACTCGTCGAAATCACGGCGCACAGCCGGTTCAAGGTGTTTCTGCCAATTATCATGTTGTAAGATCCCTCCGTTCCTAGGATTAAGTATTTCACCTTCAGCGTCCTAGCGTTCTCCCGCTCACCGAATGTGGTGTCAAGGTCAAGGACGCCTCTCACCCATACTTGCTCGCCCGCAAACCCAACCAGAATTCCTGCATAAGGAGTGAGATCTGCCTCATTCAAACCGAGTCGATCAAACGCCCCGCCGTAAATGATGTCCGCTGAAATCCCTTGATCCAAAAGTACTCGTTGTACATTAAGTTGGTTGACGCGAAGGAGGATTACAATCGGATCGTCTAGATGTGGCTTTACTCCAAAGATGTCATCGGATGAAAAGGTAATGTCTGGGTGTGAAAAGCCGAAAGGAACCTCTGTTACTGTGTTCACCGCCCTAGCGTATCGCTTTCTAGCTGCTCTGGTGATTCCTCCTCCTCCAAATCCCCCGGCGATCATGTGTACTCCTTCAGGTATCAGAGCATTACCGCCTTGTATTGTAGTAGGTTTTCCTGCCATTATCCGTTTTCCCACCTCACGCTGCAATGTACGGCATTCCTCTATGATGTGGCCCATGGCCTGGTGATAAACGCACCATTCACCTCCCGGCTCGCTGCCTATTCGCGTCACTAACGGTCCCCGGAGTATTTCCGATTTAGACGATCTGTCCAAGCACGTCAGCTTTCCTTTTGGAGATGAATTTCTCCACTCCCTCAAGGATTTCCAATAGCTTTTCCTTTGCAATGTCCGAGGCTCCGCTGTTATATTTGGTCCTCGGGCCTCCGTGTCCTGCTGCTTCAGCCCACGACTTACGTCACGAATCAGCCACCTCCAATCTCTGAGAGTGTCCAACGGCTGAGGTGATGACAGTTCTTCTTCTGAGGGTTTCAACAAGGAGACTGAAGACTCCGCCTCCTTTTCGCGTCTCCTTCTATACGCGTGTCGCGGACCACGCGTGTGTTTTATCCCTCGTTCGCTTCGTCGATGTTGCGCTTCCATCAAGGGCCACCAACGAATCAAGAATTTGACAAAAAATCAAAAACCCAAGAGAATTGCACGAAAAATAAATCTTCTCTCAGCCAAACCACAATCCACGTGGTCTGGGAATCGAAATCAACTGTTCCCCACAGACGACGCAAAATGTTCCATCCATGAACATTGAGATGAGGTATAGTACCTAAGGTGCAAGGAACGTGATATGAGATTCCTAAAGAGAATGAGAGCGTAACCTCTTTTGAGAGAGAATAACTGAATTTCAATCTTGTTATTTCACCAATGAGCCAAGAGTCTCTTACAATTGGTATCCCTCCCCTATTTATAGTTGGGGAGTAGGGCTTGGCGCCTCTAACTCATCCTAATGGGCCAGTTGGGCCTTCGAGTGGGAGGCCCAAGTCCCTGGTGAAGGTGCGAAAAACACTAGAAAGGGGGGGGTTTGAATAGAGTTTTTGAATAAAGGATATACTTTTAAGCTTTTTCGAAACTCAAGAATAAGAACTAGGTGCTAAGGGATAGGAAGTGAAGCACGCAAGTATTTTATTCTGGTTCACTTGAGATAAAAGCTCAAGCTAATCCAGTCCACCCGTGAAGGTGATTTCTTCCTTCTTCAAATGAAGGCAATTCACTAAAATCAATGAGTGTTACAACTGCACTTTACTACCTGCCAAGTGACTAACAATACAATGATTTTCTCACTAGTATCCTCTTAAGAAGCTGATCTACCGATCCTCTTAAGACTAGCTAAACACTGAATCAACCTTGATTCAGTCCCCTCAAGATCCGACCAACCTTGGTCTCTTAAGGAAGTTTTCAAAGTAATGTAAAAGGTTTCGGGTTTACATGAAGTGCTTCTGAAAAGCTAATAGTAAACTCAGATGTTTAAGAACAGTGAAGAAATAATGCTAAGAGATTGTTCGAATAGGTTGAATGTTTTCAGCAAAGTTTCTCAGCTTCTTTCTTCTATCTTCAGCCTTTAAATACTCCAAGGCATATGATGTAGCCGTTGCTAGGGTTTTGTCCGTTGGAGTGGCAATCCTGTAATATCAGACTGCTAGGCTGCACGAGGTAGGTGGCGGACAGACTGAGACTTGTACTATCTGTACTATGACAGTGACCTGTCCTTTCATATGAACGTTGGTGAAGCTTTTGATCACAGTCAGATGGAAGCTTGGATCTTCTGACCTTGCAACTTCGGCTTCTGAACAAGTTCCTCAGAACTTTTGAACGTCCGAGCTAGAAAAACTTGGGTCTTCAGATGCCAACTTCTTTCACGTCTTCAGAACTTGAGTCTTCTATTTCTGGACCGTTCCACTGGAACATCTGGTCTTTAGAACTTCTGACTCCGGTTCTTCAGAACTTCCTGAGAGCTTCTATCTTCATAACTTCTGAAGGGTTTGCCACTGTTCAGAACGAACATGGTAAGCTAGAGAGCTCTCTTTTTAGTAACCCTTGGTTCTTCTTCCTCTGAACGAATAGGCTTGGGTCAGATTCAAAACCTGTTTGTCACAACTAAAAAAAGACAAACGTTAGGGTACCACAATTGTTCATCATCACAAACCTTAATTGTAATCATCAAAATATAGAGATGCAACCACTGATCAGACCTTGATCTTACAATCTCCCCCTTTTTGATGATGACAAAACAAGTATTTTGATGAACAATTCTTAAACAATAAACTGAATACACAAGAGAGAAAAGATCGGAGATTAAACTTATCCTTGTGTAACAGTTTGTATTGCTCTTTCTGAATCTAGGATAACACCTGATTCTGAGCTGGGGTCTCCCCCTGACTCCCCCTGAATCTATGAATTGATGAAATGATGAAGAGTCTAGATTCGGAGTCTAGTTATGTGATCAGAATATACGCTTGAAGGGTTGTTTAAGATCACATAAGAACATAGAGTATTGTCCAGATATAAGGCTTCGAAAGCAAATAAGTTCAGATTTTGAACAAAATGTATTCCTTATTTAGGACACTTGGCAATATTTATCTGTTATAAGTATTTGATACTTATTCTCCTCTACTGGTTTTATATAAGATTAAAAAGTTTATCAAAACCATTTTATGTACTCCCCCTTTTTGTCATAAGCAAAAAGAGTGAAAAACAAAGCCAATAACAATAACAATCAAGTAAATGATGCAAATAAGGCGCTGTTATTATTACTTTAATAAGAAAGAGTACAGAGGATAGAATGGAATGAAGAAAACTAGTCCTAGATATATAGGAAAGCACGGGAGTTCTTCATGGAGAGAAGCTGAAGATGCAGAGGACGCATGTCCTGATCAATGGAGGCTAACTGGTCACCCAGTTCTTTCTTCAGAGCTTCATGCTCTTGGACAGCAACTTGATCGGGTTCGTCTTGATCTTCTTTGTATTCAAGGAGCATGCAAATGCCCTCGAATTCAGCTTCCAGATCCTTCCGGCGAGAGGCCAGACGAAGGAGGTCATTCAGAACAACTTGGAGATTCTGAAGTCAGCCAGCAATTCAAAAGATTCTCAATCTTCAAAAGAGCTTGAGAAATCTGAGAGGTGGATAAATTGACGCTCCGTGGGAAGACTTGGTCAAATACCACAGTCTTAAGTTCAGAAATCAAATCGACAGTAGTCATTTTGATTTAGAAGAGAGGAGAATTGAAATGAATGGAGGAGAGGTGGATTGAGTGGTGAAGGAGAAGATGAACGCAGTAGATTATAAAGAAGAAAAGTAACAGAAATTCATGCATAAAACTTATCAAATAATAAAAGCATGTGAGTTACTAAGTGGGCGGTGCATTGAATAAGTAAAGTGGAATTGAACACATTCAAACATTAATTAAATTCTCAGACAAATAAGATAAATGCATGTAGGGCAGATGAGAGGGGTTCAAGGCTTGGAAGTGGAGGGAAGATTTTCCATCAGATACTTCATTATTGCTTCCATTTTGCTTGAGGATTCCTGAATCTGCCTGCTTTGTTCACTCTGAACAAGTCCTTGTTGTTCAACCATCTGAAATAATCTATGCTGGTCATCCTGAATTCTGTCAATCCTGGCAGCAAGAATAGCAACTTCTAAATGAGGAGAAGGTTCGGGAGCTTGAACAGATGTAGGAACTTCTTCCTCTGATGGATTTGCAGCAACAGCTTGAGTTGGTACTTGCTTCTCAACTTCATCACCAACGGCATCTTCCAGAATTACTACCCCTTCAGAACTGACTTCTGCAGCCTCTGCTGAGATCATCTCAACATCTTCTGAAGCACATTCAGAGATCACATAATCTCTTTCAGCCACAGCTCTTCTCAAAGGTTCACAAACCTTGTGCAGCACCCTCTGTCTTTGCTCATAGGCCCTTTCAGACGTATTATGAATTCTTATACGTTTCTCACTGTCCAGCTGCTTCTGAAATTCATAAGCTCTGCTTTTTGACCATCTTCCAAATGCAGACCACAGACCATCAACAAAAGAAGCATCAAACTGATTATCCGTTACCTGATATAGCCATTGTAATCTTCTGGTTGTCTCTTCAGAGAACTCCTGAATTTGAGGTCTGAGGGAGGTTGCCAAGGTCAAGACAGGCTGAGAAGTTCTGGCTGCATTTGAGCTTGAAGCATTGGGACTATCAGTTCTGGGTTGAGCCGACTCAATCTCATGATTCTTCTCTATGCCTGAATGATCAGATTCATCCATGTGCTTAGCTTCAGAGATAGTCACTTGTCTATGCCTGGAAGTAGCAGTCTTCTCAGGTGAAGTAAAACTCAGATCTCGTGAGTTGACTGTAGAGTAGTTAGACAAGGACACATAGGAGGTTTGAGTAGCATCTGGGAGCTGATCTTCAAAGTTGGAAGCCACTTGTTGAATAAGCTTCACATTAAAAGGAGGTTCAAGAATCTGAACATCATCATCCTCTTTTTCTTCCTCCGCAGGGATCTCACCAGTTTGGGTTAATAGGAGGGTCTTTGAAGTGGATGGAGGCTGAGGAGAAAATTGTTGAACCAAATGTTTCAGGGTAGCCTCACTTTGAACAATACCTTGAATGAAGGAATTGAAAGGAGGTACTGGTTCAGTTGTGGTGGATGTGGAAGAGGTTTGAATTGGGATGGATGGAATGGCAGAGGCAGCTGTTTGGATGTTTGTTTGAGGGGCTTGTGTTTGAGGTTGTGTTTGAATGGGAGATGTTTGGGTTGAGGTAGGCATGGAAGTAGATATAGGCAGGGGTTGTTCAGGAATAACTACTAAAGCAGAATCAGAGTTAATGCTTTCAGTAATTACCTTACTTGGGCTTCTGATGGAAGTGGTTCTGGTGAGTTTTGCAGCCCTTGCTGGATCAGAGGTGCTCTTTAATCTTCTTTCCCTTTGTGCTTCTGAAGTAGGGTCAGATGTTTGCTCTGCTTCTTCCTCTTTCTGCTGAAGTGGACCTTTCAGAGGCAGTTTCCTTCTCTTCACTAAGGGTACAGCATCAGAATCCGTGGATTCTTCAGCTTCTGAAGATTCCCTTATAACCTGAAGCACATCCTGAATGATCTCACAGTCATCCTGCTCATCTTCTTCTTCCTCAAAAATAACTTTTCGCCTCTTGGCCAGAGGAACATCATCATCTTCAGTCTCCTCACTTGAGGAGTCTTCCAAGGAGTTCTCAGAGCTTTCAGATTCAGACAGTTGACTTGATTGCACTGAGGTTCTCTTAGGAGGCCTTTCAGGAGAGGGTTCCCTGATGACCACTGACTTGGATGCAGCTTTCTTCTTTGTAGGTTCCTCTGTCTGAATCCCTTTGCCCTTAGGATCTGAAGGCTTGCTGCTTGCTGCCCTTTTTGACTTCCTTGTTGCCATCTCAGGAGGACTATCAGGAAGTGTTTTATCAAAGTCCTCAAGAGTGATAGAATCTCCTTCCCTTCTGAGCATCCTCATATACTCCAGAATGCATGCTGGGTTGTCCTTTTTAGACCAAAGAGGAAAGTCATCAATAGGGTAGTTCCTCTGACGAACTTCATCAGAAGTGTCTTCTGTGGGCACAACTTGAACTTTCTCAATGATTTTCATTTTCTTCAACTTGGTTCCATTGAGAGCATCGCCAATAGACATGGCCAGATCTTCATGAAGTCCAAGGTCTGACAGGGTCTTGACAAGTTTATTCTGGACGAAGATATCTGACAGCAACCTTCCATACGGAATGTAAGAAATTAACCTCTTGTTCTCAGTAGCTGTGGTCCTTGATTTCTCAACGCATTCCTTCAGATAGTTGAAGAGCAAAAACGGCACACATATAGGCTCTCCCTTGGAAATGTAGTACATGATTACCTTTTGAGTTGCATTAAGGTAATCAGTTCCACCGGTTCTAGGGTGAATGCAGGAAATGAAAATCTTCTGCCAAATGTTCATCTGAGGCTTCAAATCCTTTATGTTGTACTTGGTTTTCTCCAGAGACCAGTTATCATATCGCCTTATTGACTACGTTTCTCATCCCAGGAACATTGGCATCAACGTTTTTTATCCTCTTTCCTTGCTGGAACCCCATACCCAGCAGTTTTGCAATGGATTCTTCTGAAATCACAATCTTCTTGTCCAGCACATGAGAAACGACATAGTAGTCGTTGCAAACTGCGTTTTTCCAGAATTCTACAACCAATTTGTGATAAATCGGACCACAGAGCCTATAAAAGTAGCCAGACCACCCTTGCAAGTTGACCTGATCCCTGATGTCGAACCCATGTTCAGCCAGATTGTCGAAATGAACTCTTGCTTCACAGCACACATTCAGATCTTCTTCTTTCTTGACACATGTGACTGCATTTGTCGCATTTAGAATCTTCTGAGCTTCTTCAAATCTTTGATTCCCTTGTTTTTCGGCAGTTTGTTTGGAAGAGGCAGTAACATTTATCTTTTGTTTCCTTGATTTGCCCATGATTCTCAGTGAGTGAGGTTTAGGGTTCAGAGAGAAAGGGGAAATGTTGGAGGGAGGAGTATGAATGAATGCAATGCACACGAAGAGTTTGAAAACCGTCTGTGTAAGTGAGTGGAAGATCGTGTGTGAATAGTGTGTACAGTGGATTTAATGGTAACCTTTGATGGATTTAAAGAATTAAAGGCAAGATCAACGGTTATAAAATAGATAGTCTGAAAATAGCATAGTAGAGGAGAGTAGGCATCATCATTATAGCAGTTATACCACGCGACTCAAGGAACTATGTCACAAATGAAGTGACACGTGTATTGTTGCCTTCCACGGAAGTTTAACCGGTGTGTTAAGTGCTTCTGATCGAGTAACTTCTGAAAGGGGTAACATCTGATGACTTCAGAGGTACCACGGTCAGAAGTTCTGAAGAAAACCTTACTCTGGACAAAAATCCATGTTCAGGTTTTCAAGAATAATTAAAAACCTATCTTCTGCTAAGGGCTTAGTAAAAATATCTGCCCACTGATGGTCAGTATCAACATACTCTAATGATAGAGTGCCCTTCTGAACATGATCACGAATATAATGATACTTTACCTCTATATGCTTTGCTCTTGAGTGTAGAATGGGATTCTTGCTGAGTGAGATGGCAGCTGTGTTGTCACAGTAAATAGGGACCTTCTTCAGAGACAAACCATGGTCCTCCAGATGATTCTTCATCCATATGGTTTGTGTACAGCAAGTGGCAGCTGAGACATACTCTGCTTCTGCAGTTGATAGAGCAATTGTGTTCTGTCTCTTGCTTGACCAAGTGACAAGATTTGCCCCAAGGAAATGGCAACTTCCAGAAGTGCTTTTCCTTTCCACTCTGTCTCCGGCAAAGTCAGCATCACAAAAAACTGAAAGTGTATACTCTGATGTTTTTCTATACATCAAGCCAAGGTTAGTTGTTCCTTTCAGATATTTGAGGATCCTCTTAACAGCAGTTAAGTGAGTCTCTCTAGGATCTGATTGGAATCTAGCACAGAGATGCACACTAAACAATATATCAGGTCTGGAGGCAGTTAAGTAAAGAAGAGAGCCTATCATTCCACGATAGAGCTTCTG
Organism: Lotus japonicus; assembly: GCF_012489685.1. Taxonomy (NCBI): domain Eukaryota; kingdom Viridiplantae; phylum Streptophyta; class Magnoliopsida; order Fabales; family Fabaceae; genus Lotus; species Lotus japonicus. The sequence goes on from NC_080043.1 coordinate 46,272,435, forward strand.
ACAAACCTTAGAGGAAACTTCCTCTTTCTCAAGGATGCATGTTGGATGCATTGGAGTCTTAGAGATGTTGCAATCGCTCGTGTTGAACTTCTTCAGAAGTTCGAAGGAGTACTTCTTCTGATGGATATAGGTGACTCCTGGTCGTTGATCTATTTGAATTCCCAGGAAATATTTGAGTTCTCCCATCATGCTCATTTCGAATTCAGCCTGCATCAACTTAGAAAATTCCTTGCACAAGGAGGGATTAGCATAACCAAAAATGATGTCATCAACATAAATCTGAACTATAAGAATATCATTCTTATAGGTTCTGCAGAAAAGAGTATTGTCACCTTTACCCCTTACAAACTCATTCTGTAGAAGAAAGGAGCTGAGCCTTTCGTACCACGCTCTGGGAGCTTGTTTCAGTCCATAGAGTGACTTCTTGAGCTTGTAGACATGCTCTGGATATTTGTCATCTTCAAAGCCAGGAGGTTGCTTGACATACACTTCTTCAGAAATGTAGCCATTGAGGAAGGCACTCTTGACATCCATTTGATGGAGAATTATGTTGTGATTTACTGAGAAGGAAATCAATAGCCTTGTAGCTTCAAGCCTTGCTACAGGAGCAAAGGTCTCAGTATAATCGATCCCCTCTTGTTGACTGTAGCCTTGAGCCACCAGTCTTGCCTTGTTTCTTGTTACTTCTCCTTTTTCATTCAGCTTGTTTATGAATACCCACTTGGTTCCTATGACATGGAAACCTTTGGGTTTAGGCATTAAGGACCAGATATCATTTTTGGTGAACTGATCTAGCTCTTCTTGCATTGCCAGAATCCAGCTTTTATCTTCAAGAGCTTCATCAACTGATTTGGGCTCAATGAGAGATACAAGTCCCTTCAGACTCAGAAGAGTCTCTTCTGAAGGTTTGAGCATGGACCTAGTTCTGACAGGGGCATCTTTGTTGCCAATAATCAGTTCTTCTGGATGAGAGGCAGCTATTCTCTTTTTCTTCTGAAGTTGATCAGAAGTTGTTGGAGCATCTTCTGATGCTTCTACTTCTGGAGCAACATCCTCTGAGCAGACCTTTGGTTGATTGGCTTCTGATGGATCAATACTGAGATCTGCAAATCTTTCAAACAGCTTTGACTTTTCTGAGCCAAGCTTGTCATCAAATCCAATTTGGATAGATTCCTCAACAGTTTGATGGACAATATTATAAATTCTAAAACCTTTTGATCTTTCAGAATAACCAAGAAAATAACATTTTAAAGCTTTAGAATCAAATTTACCCAATTGCTCCTTTGTGTTGAGCATGTAGCAGGTACTCCCAAAGGGATGGAAGTAAGAGATATCAGGTTGTCTTCCTTTGCACAGCTCATAAGGAGTCTTCTCCAGAATTGGTCTGATGGAGATTCTGTTCTGGATATAGCATGCAGTGTTGATCGCTTCTGCCCAGAAGTGCTTGGCCAAACTTGATTCTTGCATCATGGTGCGAGCCATCTCCTGAAGAGTTCTGTTCTTCCTTTCAACAACTCCATTTTGTTGAGGAGTGCGAGGACAGGAGAAGTTGTGAGAAATCCCTTGAGAGTTGAACAACTCTTCAAAGGCTTTGTTCTCAAATTCTCCACCATGATCACTTCTGACAGTAATCACTGAAGTTTGGAACTCCTTCTGAACTTGGTTAACGAAGTTTGTGAACATAGTGTGGGTTTCATCCTTGTGCCTTAAGAATTTTACCCATGTCCACCTGTTGTAGTCATCCACAATGACCAACCCATACTTCTTTCCTCCAATGGATTCAGTTTTCACCGGTCCAAAGAGATCAATGTGAAGTAGCTCAAGGGGTCTTGTTGTAGATACCACATTCTTTGCTTTGAAAGGCTTCTTAGTGAATTTTCCCTTCTAACAAGCTTCACACAGAGCCTCTGATGAGAACTTCAGACGAGGCAATCCTCTGATGAGGTTTAGCTTGCTTAGTTGAGATATCTTTCTGAGGCTGGCATGCCCTAGGCGTCTGTGCCAAACCCATTGCTCATCATTTAAGGACATGAGACATTTGACCTACTGAGATAGTAGTTCAGAAGAGTTGATTTTGTAAATGTTGTTTCTTCTCTTCCCAGAAAAGAGAACAGATCCATCTATTTGATTGACAGCTTTGCAGCCGGTTTGATTGAAGATTACATGATAACCTTTGTTAGCTATTTGGCTTAATCCATCCACCAGAAGTACGTCGTTGATGACTGGATTTTTTCCATCTCCTATGGAACCTTTTCCAATGATCTTTCCCATCTGGTTTCCTCCAAAGCCAACGTCTCCTCCTGACTTAAGTGGTGTCAGTTCTTGGAATATAGACCTTATGCCTGTCATGTGTCGTGAGCATCCACTGTCCAGGTACCATGACAGGTGTCTTAACTGAGCTGCATAAGATATCTGCAACAGGAATAATTTTTGCCTTAGGTACCCATATCTTGGGTCCTTTCTTGTTAGTTTTCCCATAAGTTCTTGGAACTTTGGGTGCAGCAGGAGGATAGTGCAAGGGAACTTGATTATAATATTTAGACATGTTGATCTGAAGTTGTTGGAGCATCTTCAGATGCTTCTGCCTCTGGAGCAACATCCTCTGGGCTGTTCTTTGGTTGGTTTGCTTCCGGATAATCAATGCTTAAATCTGCAAATCTTTCAAACAGCTTTGACTTTTCTGAGCCAAGCTTATCATTAAATCTAATTTGGATAGATTCCTCAACAGTTTGATGAATAATATTATAAATTCTAAAACCTTTAGATCTTTCAGAATAACCAAGAAAATAACATTTTAAAGCTTTAGAATCGAATTTACCCAATTGTTCCTTGGTGTTGAGCATGTAGCCAGAACTTCCAAATGGATGAAGTAGGAGATATCAGGTTGTCTTCCTTTGCATAGCTCATAAGGAGTCTTCTCCAGAATTGGTCTGATGGAGATTTTGTTCTGGATATAGCATGCAGTGTTGATTGCTTCTGCCCAGAAGTGCTTGGCCATACTTGATTCTTGCATCATGGTGCGAGCCATCTCCTGAAGAGTTCTGTTCTTTCTTTCAACAACTCCATTTTGTTGAGGAGTGCGAGGACAGGAGAAGTTTTGAGAGATTCCTTGGGAGTTGAATAATTCTTCAAAAGCTTTGTTCTCAAATTCTCCACCATGATAACTTCTGACAGTAATCACTGAGGATTGGAACTCCTTCTGAACTTGGGTAATGAAGTTGGTAAACATAGTGTGTATTTCATCTTTGTACCTTAGAAACTTCACCCATGTCCACCTGCTGTAGTCATCTACAATGACTAACCCATACTTCTTTCCTCCAATGGATTCAGTTTTCACTGGTCCAAAGAGATCAATGTGAAGTAGCTCAAGGGGTCTTGTTGTAGATACCACATTCTTTACTTTAAAGGGCTTCTTGGTGAATTTTCCCTTCTGAAAAGCTTCACACAGAGCCTCTGAGGAATACTTCAGACGAGGCAATCCTCTGACAAGATTTAGCTTGCTGAGCTGAGAGATCTTCCTGAGGCTGGCATGCCCTAGGCGTCTGTCCAGATCCATTGCTCATCATTAACTGACATAAGACACTTGACCTTCTGAGATAACAGTTCAGAGGATTTGATTTTGTAAATATCATTTCTTCTTTTCCCAGAAAACAAAACAGATCCATCTGTTTGACTGACAGCTTTGCAGCAGGATTGATTGAAGATCACATCATACCCTTTGTCAGCAATTTGGCTTATGGAGAGCAAGTTATGTATTAATCCATCCACCAGAAGTACATCGTTGATGACTGGAGTTTTTCCTTCTCCTATGGATCCTTTTCCAATGATCTTTCCCTTCTGGTTTCCTCCAAAGCCAACGTCTCCTCCTGACTTAAGCGGTGTCAGTTCTTGGAATATAGACCTTGTGCCCGTCATGTGTCGTGAGCATCCACTGTCCAGGTACCATGACAGGTGTCTTAACTGAGCTGCATAAGATATCTGTAACAGGAATAATTTTTGCCTTAGGTACCCATATCTTGGGTCCTTTCTTGTTAGTTTTCCCAGAAGTTCTTGGAACTTTGGGTGCAACAGGAGGATAATGCAAAGGAACTTGATTATAATATTTAGACATGTCAAGTTTGAATTTTCCTTTTGGTTTTACCACCTTTGGTGTAACCTTTTCTGGGATGACAGTGCCAGCGGGAACGAAATGCTTATGCAAAGGTTCGCGTTTGGGCTCAGATGACTCATCTCTCATGGATTGAGAGTAGCCAAGACCACTGTTCCCATTTCTGCTCATGCCATAGATCATTGAAGCCATACGACTTCTGTCTATGCTCTTGGCAAGGAACCTTTGAAACGCTTTCTCATATTTTGTCTCATACTTAACATCAGATGATGCAAGTTGATCTTCTAGCACAACATTTTTAGCTCGAAGAACAGCGTTATCATTAACAAGAGTATAGTTTTCTTCCATGAGTTCAGAGACTGACTTCTCATGAACTTCTGACGAACTGGTTTTAACAGCGTATTTTCTTTTAAGCTCTTTATGTTTATTTAGCAGAACATCATGTTTCTTCATTATTTCAGATAAAGCAGTTCTTAGCTCAGATGTAGAAAAATTAGAGAATACCTCATCGTCATTCTCAGAGTCTGATTCATCTTCTGAAGCTTCAGTACCTCTGCTGGTGGTAGCCATTAGAGCCTCCACAGCTTCATCTTCTTCTGACTCAGCTTCATCAGAGTCAGTAGCATCGAAGGTCACAAGAGCTTTCTTCTTGAAGACTCTTCTTGGTCTCTTGTCCTTCTTTAGCTTGGGACAGTCACTCTTGTAGTGTCCAGATTCCTTGCACTCGAAGCAAGAGAAGTCCTTTCCAAACGACTTCTTCTGACCGGATGAAGATTCAAATCTTCCTGAGCTTTTCTTTGGTCCTTTGCCTTTGTTGTGTCTGTTCTTCCAGAGTTTGCTTAATCTCTTTGTGAAAAGAGATAGTTCTTCATCACCAGACGCATCTGATAGCTCTTCAGAGGAATCTTCCTCTTCTGCCTGATAAGCTTTCGCTTTGTCAGATTTTGACTTAAGAGCAATAGATTTGTCTTTCTTTTGAGGCATGTGCTCTTTGAGTTCAATATCATGGCTTCTGAGATGACTCACGAGCTCTTCTAACTTCAACGAGTTCAGATTCCTGGAGAGTTTCAGTGCAGTGACAAAGGCCATCCACTCTTTAGGCAAACTTCTGATGATCTTTTTGACATGATCACCAGTAGAGTAACCCTTGTTTAGCACTCTGATTCCAGCAATCAAAGTTTGAAACCTTGAGTACATCTCTTCAATGGTTTCACCAGATTCCATCTTGAACAACTCATATTGTTGTATGAGCGCAAGAGCTTTGGTCTCTTTGACTTCTTCATTTCCTTCATGTGTCATGACCAAGGAGTCATAGATGGATTTTGCTGTCTCTTTGTCAGAGATCTTCTCATACTCAATATATGATATTGAGCTGAATAGCATAGACTTCGCCTTGTGATGATCCTTGAAGTGCTTCTTCTGAGCGTCAGTCATTTCAGAATGAGGGATCTTCACTCCTGAAGCATCTACTGGATCAGTATAGCCTTCCATGACCATATCCCATAAATCTGGGTCAAAGCCAAGGTAATAACTCTCTATTCTATCTTTCCAGTACTCAAACTTTTCACCATCAAAGATTGGTGCTCTGAGTTGGTTGTTGTTGTTGTTGTTGTCAGCGGAAGTATTGGCTTGGGCCATCGTTGTTTTTCACACTAGGTTTTGGATCACTGAACATTGTTAGGTGTTTAAACCAGAACCGGAGCTCTGATGCCAATTGAAGGTGCGAAAAACACTAGAAAGGGGGGGTTTGAATAGAGTTTTTGAATAAAGGATATACTTTTAAGCTCTTTCGAAACTCAAGAATAAGAACTAGGTGCTAAGGGATAGGAAGTAAAGCACGCAAGTATTTTATCCTGGTTCACTTGAGATAAAAGCTCAAGCTAATCCAGTCCACCCGTGAAGGTGATTTCTTCCTTCTTCAAATTAAGGCAATTCACTAAAATCAATGAGTGTTACAACTGCACTTTGCTACCTGCCAAGTGACTAACAATACAATGATTTTCTCACTAGTATCCTCTTAAGAAGCTGATCTTCCGATCCTCTTAAGACTAGCTAAACACTGAATCAACCTTGATTCAGCCCCCTTAAGATCCGACCAACCTTGGTCTCTTAAGGAACTTTTCAAAGTAATGTAAAAGGTTTCGGGTTTACAAGAAGTACTTCTGAAAAGCTAATAGTAAACTCAGATGTTTAAGAACAGTTAAGAAATAATGCTAAGAGATTGTTCGAATAGGTTGAATGTTTTCAGCAAAGTTTCTCGGCTTCTTTCTTCTATCTTCAGCCTTTAAATACTCCAAGGCATATGATGTAGTCGTTGCTAGGGTTTTGTCCGTTGGAGTGGCAATCCTGTAATATCAGACTGCTAGGTTGCACGAGGTAGGTGGCGGACAGACTGAGACTTGTACTATCTGTACTATGACAGTGACCTATCCTTTCACCCGCTGACTTGAGATCTGGAGAGCTTCATATGAACGTTGGTGAAGCTTCTGATCACAGTCAGATGGAAGCTTGGATCTTCTGACCTTGCAACTTCTGCTTCTGAACAAGTTCCTCATAACTTCTGAACGTCCGAGCTAGAAAAACTTGGGTCTTCAGATGCCAACTTCTTTCACATCTTCAGAACTTGAGTCTTCTATTTCTGGACCGTTCCACTGGAACATCTGGTCTTCAGAACTTCTGACTCCGGTTCTTCAGAACTTCCTGAGAGCTTCTATCTTCAGAACTTCTGAAGGGTTTGCCACTGTTCATAACGAACATGGTAAGCTAGAGATCTCTCTTTTTAGTAACCCTTGGTTCTTTTCCTCTGAACGAATAGGCTTGGGTCAGATTCAGAACCTAATTGTCACAACTAAAAAAGACAAACGTTAGGGTACCACAATTGTTCATCATCACAAACCTTAATTGTAATCATCAAAATATAGAGATGCAACCACTGATCAGACCTTGATCTTACACCTGGTCCTTTCATCGCCCTAGGCTAGCGCTCCTAGGCGAGGGCCCCCGGTGTCTCGCCCAGTCCAGGAAGTCATAATGCTTATTTAAGAATAAGAATGTGAATTAAAATGAATTATAACTTTTTTTTTAGAACAAAAAGAGATTATTAATTAATAATCAAAAAATGGTACAATCCAAATGGGAACGAAAAAAAACAGAACCACAAAGCCACCCAAAGAACAAAAACACCCAAGGGAAAAGCACAAAAACCTAACGGATAGAAGGAAAATTTTCTTTAAGATCCGCAGCCAATCCGCAAATAGCATCTTCATCACTACTCGGAAAAGACATGCACCGTTTCAAATTCCACCGCCTGAGCCCCATCAACGCAGCTCAAACCAGCGGCGGAAACATTCAAATCCAAGCCCGACACACGACCAGACCAAGCAGCCACCTCCGGGAATAGCAGGTCGTCGCTCTAGCGCTGCACACCAGCGACTTAGCGACTTCCTGCACCAGCCAATTCGGGAAACAGAAGCTCGTCTGAAAAACGATTTGAAACAGAACAGAAGCCACCCACGCCCAAAAAATCACCTCTGAGTCCAGTAGCAAGCCCTTTTCCGACCTCGCCACAGAGAGCCCCTTCATCACATCACTCTAGGAGCGGCACGACGAAGAAGAGCCTCCCGGCAGAAACTGCCGCCCCTGAGACTGAGAAGCCTTCATCGACGCTCTAGGAACAGCAGGAACAGTGCATCTTTGATGAGACCTCCCCTTCATCTTGCCAGCAGAAATTTCAGGTTTCACAAAAAAATATGCATCTCCAAGTCTAATTCTGTTCCATCATGAACATTGAGATGAGGTATAGTACCTAAGGTGCAAGGAACGTGATATGAGATTCCTAGAGAGAGTGATAGCATAACTGCTTTGGAGAGAGAATAACTGAATTCAAATCTTGTTATTTCACAAATGAGCCAAGGGTCCCTTACAATTGGTATCCCTCCCCTATTTATAGTTGGGGGAGTTGGGCCTGGCGTCTCTAAATCATCCTAATGGGCCAGTTGGGCCTCCGGGATGAAAGCTCAAGTCCTTGGTCCGCTCATCGCCCTAGGCCAACGCTCCTAGGCGAGGGAACCTGAGGTCTCGCCCAGTCCACAAGTCCACAAGACACCGAGCTTGAAGCATGAAAGCTAAGAGTGTCTTTAAATAGAAAAGCAAGGCGATGGCCATAAGAAACTAACTAGTGCTAAACATAAGGTACGAAAATAAAGAACAATTGCCAACATGGCTTGGTAACTTAAAGCTAAAAAATCCAAGTTTCGGACGTCCCATCATGCTCCCCTGGCGGTTTGAGTCCACAAGCGGGCTTGTGGCGATGATGCTTGATTTGCTCGCCCCGTTGCGGCCACGCATGTAAGACCCTAACCTTACTTATGTATTCCTTAAGTGATTGATTGAATAAAAGTGATGTTTTAGTGAAATTTGGGTTATTTGCTAATCTATCCGTGATCTTGTGTGAATGTTTGAGAAGTCTTAATGACCTAATCTTGAGAGTTGTAGCTCTATGAGTTAGCTAAATTCTCTCGTTGGTTTCAGGTTATTCCGACCTCTGTAGCCCGAGATATGCATGTTTTAGTGACGAGAGGTCTGGCTGTACAGTACTTACGATTTTTACTAAAACTAAGGAATTGTATTTTGTTTTCATTCTTTTAATTAGTGATTAATTATTTAATTAATTACTGAGCTAAAGTCAGAAGTGGTGGGCTTCAGAAGGTATGAGAAAAACCTAATCGGGCTAGGATTTGATATGGGCTTGGGAGAAGAATGGAAATTAGGGTTTTGGAACCCTAATGATCTATGTGGCCGCCGACCACTTAGCTTTCTTGGGGGAGGAGTTTCTTGACTTTTAATCTTAGTAATGAGTAATTAAGGGTTTTAATTACTTGGGCTTGGGCTTGGGCTAGCATTAAGAAGAAAAAACAGAACCCTAGCCCACTCCCTTGCTTAGAAGGGTTCCCATATTGTATCCACGTGAAACACAACAAAAATAGAAAAGAGAAAAGAGAGAAAGCGAGAGAGAACAAGAGAGAAAGAGAGAGAGTGCGAGCAAGAGAGAGGGACGTGATCGAGAGAAGGAGAGGCCGATTGGGAGAGCAAGGAGAGGACCTTGGACAGCAGCTCTTGACTGATCTTTTCATCACCAAACCTCTATTTTTCCATCACTATTCACCCAAGTTAAGGGCTGGTCTAGGTTGGGTAGTTGCCTAGGGTAATTGTCTTGATTTTTCATGAAAAGAAACATGATCTAGATGGTGTTGGCATGAGCTTTGTGTGCATGATGCTTGTTGGAGTTTTGCTATGAGATACCATGCCCTAATAGTCACTAATTGCTATACTTGCCATAGATCTTGATGATATGCGAAAATTACATGTATACTTGCTAAATTTGCCATGCGAATTACTTGCCATAACATGATGGTTGAGATGTGATGAGTTCTGGAATTTTTGAGGATGGATATATGATTTTTGTTACTGAAATATGGTCTAGGAGACCAGAACATAAATCTTTGGAATTTAAATTTGGGTTACAAGTGACTCTGCCAGTTTTCTGTACTGGATAGCGAACTTTGTGGCCCTTTATCACCTAGTTCTGGTCTTCCAATGAAAACATGGTAAACTAGGAAGTTGTAGGATATTAAATTAGCTTTCCAAGCACGTGTAGAACGAAAATTTTGGTTGAGAAATGAGTTCTGGAGATTTTTTTAGTGATCGCTGTATCTGTTGTCTTTTTTCCAGAAAACGAATGTGACACTCGATTTCAGAAAACTTGTGCCTATCTCTTATTTAGTTGGTTGTTCTTCTGAATTTTGAATATCTAGCTTACTGGTACTGTTTTGATGTGATTTGTTACTGGTTGGAATATTTCTGAGAAGGTCGCTCATCCAGCTGTAATTCGTTCGAATGTTGATTATATTTCTTGTCGTTTATGTTTTATCCGACGTTGAATTGTTAAGACTCTAGGTTGACTTTAGAGCCTTTAACAAAGAGAATGAGATTAATCGCTTGCAAGTGAAATGAGAATTAATGGAACATAGGTCTAGGTGAGACTGTGTACCATGAGAACGATGGTGTCGTTAGAGACAAACGGTAAGTTGCACGCGAGGGAGATTTTGTGGATCATTGCGGCTCCACGTGATTTGGTTGACTGCGGTCACCGAGAGATTTTTGTGGGTTGTGTGATGTGAGGATGCGCTAGCCTAACTGACTAACTATCATAAAAGTTGAAATACATAAACGAATGATTACTGTGCTTTATGATATGGATTATGATTATGTTATTTGCTACCTGACCCTTGCGCTACTTGTTTATTTGTTATTTGTGGGGGGGGGGTAGATGGTTCTGAAGACAACGTCGTCGACCCATTCTTGGGAGCTGATACTCTGTGATGAGCCCATACCAGAGGATGAACCTGCCGTTGAAGAAGAAGCAGAGGTCGAGGAAGATGATGTTGAGGATGACGAGGCTAGTGCTTAGGGGTTATGGTTTTGAGGGACTTTCGTTCACTTGTTTTTGGGTTGAGAGTACCGGGAGGGCGTTGAACTATTTAGTTTACTTTTCAGTTGGATATTTTCCTTTCAGTTGATGTAATTTACAATGAAAATTCTTTTGGGATAATTATTTTATACATTTTCCACTGTTTAATGAATTTTGAGTTTCACGTTGGCTTTTATTCCGGCAAGTTAATTTGGTTAAGTTTTCAAGAGTTTCTCAATAATTGAACTTTTGTCATTAATTCAAGATTAATAATTGAAGGAAGAAAATTCTTTACGAAAATTGTGACGTTGGGTTTACCGTGTGACACTCGAGAAATCGGGGCGTTACATTATGGTATTAGAGCTTCGGTTGAGAAACCAGAGCACTAAGGGTTTTGGGCTTTCGAGTTTCCGAACTCGTTAGTGTTTTGTTTTTTTTGATAAAGGTGTTTTCAAAGTTTCCGCGGTGAGATTGGGTAGACTTGTTTGCTAAGATGTTTGCTTGGCTGTGAGAATGTCTGTGATTAGTATCATTGCCATGATACTTGAGATTAAGTGTTTGACTCTATGTCAAGATATTTTGAGGAAGTTGATCTTGGATGAGGGTCATAAGAGTAGATTGAGTATTCATCCGGGAATGACAATGATGTATCAAGATGATCGGGATGATCACGGAGTGCTGGGGCAGCCAAGAAGGGAGGAGGGCTGGTGTGCTGACAAGCTGGGTGATCCCGGGAGGGGGCTCCTGCAAGGGACTCCAATGCCAAAGTGAGTAGGGGAATCGAGTAAGTGGGTAGTGAGGTGAAGAGAATAACGTACCTTAGAATGGATGTGTTGCCTCCCTTATATACACGCTGGGGTATTAGGGTTGGAGCCATGCAACGTCATGCATGGTCCGTACCGGTGGACTAGGAGCCGTTGGATCCTTCTGCTCCTCCTGCTGCTAACAGTGATCCAACGGCCTAGAATCCCTAGGGACCCACCTCCCAACCACCCTAGTTCCGTAGGATGGTGGGCCTAGGTCAACCTCTAGTTGTTGATATGGATTTCAGAGAAATGTGCTAGGATTACTAAGTGAGATTTACTAAGCTGGATTAAAACCTTACGGGTTAAGATTGTCCTTGAGAGTTGAGAGACAGGTATGAATAAGAGATTTAATGGTTTTAGTTGTGACGATAGCAGTTGAACCTTTGAAGATTAAAATCTAGGGAGCGAAAGTTGGGCTAAGTCCCTTGTGGCACAGTATATGGTTAGATCTTGAAGGGAATGAAGTATGAGTTATGCAGAGATTTCAGACTTAAAAGTAAGCTATAATTTGACTTGTGGATAAGTGAAAGATTGATTTAAGGTCTGAATGAGGATAGTGCTGAAACAAGAGATGACGTATGGATTATTAGGTATTAAGATGATGATTAGCTTATAAACGGTTGATCAATTGGACTTGGATTTGGCGCTTAGTGCCCTTGTACGAGCGTGATATCAAGGTCTATCCGAAGATGATTTCTAGACATCTAAGGGTTGTCGCTTACCAAAGATTGAGGTTGGAATGGACGCTCCAAGTGGGACACGCCTGACCACATCGAGACTTTGTGTCAGACTTGGTAAAATAAATAATATTTGGTACTATTTCATTTTGTGAATGGTTTGTGATTTATGTGTGTGATGTGATTTGGTGTGCTGAAGGCTCATTGTTGAGTCATAGAGGTGGGGGAGAACACTAACCAAGTCAATGTCTTCCTTACATTTTTGTGGTGCTTTGTGTGATTGTGTTACACTCCCGATTTTTCCTCACTTAGCAAAGATGGTGGATGGAACCATTGGCTAAGAAAGGATGGCGGATGGAGACAGTGAACGGTGTGCGTCGATGAGATGGTGGATGGAATCATCAAGGTCGATGAGACAGTGGATGGAACCATCGTTGAATCAGGAATGGTGGATGGAACCATTGGTCAGACCGAGATGGTAGATGGAACCATCAGGAAAGACAGGATTGGTGGATGGAACCAACGATCGTATATGGTGGATGGAACCATAGATCGGACAAACCAGATGGTGGATGGAACCGTCGAATGGACTAGGTGGTGGATGGAACTACCAAACGAGTGAATTGGTGGATGGAACCTTTGAGCTCGGTGTCCGGAAAGTTTGTTTTCACGTGTTTGAGCTGTTGATGTTGCATCTGGATCACCTAGACGGGACGCCGACCAGCGTGTACCGGCTTGAGCATAACACCTGTTTGACTTAAAACTTTTTGTTGTTTTGTGTGACTGCAATGAGGCAGTCCGGGTCTTGTTCTAACGGAAGAGTTCCGTGAGGTTCTACGACGAGTGTCTAGGTTATAGACAGTGAAATGAGAGTGACTCTAACATCCTTAGCAGTTATTTTTCTTGTTACCATCTTTTAGATATTGAGCATGATCAATTTGATATTGGAAAATGGTGATCGGAATGATAGTTGGTGTTGGATTGTGACAGGAACGTTAAGGAGAGACGGTTTCCTTTGTGAAAATGATGTGGAATTAGACCACTGAAGATGTCACGTGAAGACCAGGAAGATGAGACGAAGGACGATAACCTATGCGTCGAGACGACTGAGAAATTTGTGGAAACTATCAGAGTGCGCAATGGAAGCGTGGTGTGTCCTCCTATAGTAGTTTCGAGGACGAAACTATTTTAAGGAGGGTGATTTTGTAAGACCCTAACCTTACTTATGTATTGGTTAAGTGATTGATTGAATAAAAGTAAAGTTTTAGTGAATTTTGGGTTATTTGCTAATCTGTCCGTGATCTTGTGTGAATTTTTGAGAGGTCTAACGACCTAATCTTGAGAAGCTTCCTTCATAAGAGTTGTAGCTCTCTAAGTTATCTAAATTCTCTCGTTGGTTTCAGGTCATTCCGACCTCTGTAGCCCGAGGTTTTCATGTTTTAGTGACGAAAGGTCTGGCTGTACAGTTCTTACGATTTTTACTAAAACTAAGGAATTGTATTTTGTTTTAATTATTTTAATTAGTGATTAATTATTTAATTAATTACTGAGCTAAAGTCAGAAGTGGTGAGCTTCAGAAGGTATGAGAAAAACCTAATCGGGCTAGGATTTGATATGGGCTTGGGAGAAGAATGGAAATTAGGGTTTTGGAATCCTAATGATCCATGTGGCCGCCGACCACTTAGCTTGCTTGGGGGAGGAGTTGCTTGACTTTTAATCTTAGTAATGAGTAATTGATAACCCTAGTTTAGTAGTGTTTTTAGGGTCATTTCTTAGTTTGTTTTGAGTCTTTTTGTTGAGTCTCATGTAGTGTTTCATGCATTCTCATGCATTTTTATCTTTATTTGTGTTTTTACTTTGTTTTGGTAATTTCATAGTTTTATAGGGACCTTTCATGCATTTTAAGTAAGTTTAGGACTTGCATATATTTTCTACTTGAATTGAGGGTCTTTTGTGCTAATAATCTCTTGGAGTTCCTAGATATTTTTCCTTGCTTTGTTCCTAAGTAATCAGGTCTGAATCTGCTGAAGAAAGAAGGTCAAGAGGCTTGGAGAATTGAAGGGAGACATAAAGAGGAGTTAAGAAGAAGGTCAAGAACCTTTCTAGCACGTAGAGAGCGCTCAGGCGCTCGTGTTGAGCGCCTGAGCGCCAATTGGATCGATGTTGACATAATGCTAGAAAGGAATTGGCGCCTGAGCGCTCCTGATTGAGCGCTTGAGCGCCAATTACTTCCAGAGAGCATGTTTTCAGCTTGGAATTGGCGCTCAGGCGTGCTTAATTGGCGCCTGAGCGCCCAGACTCGACCTGTTTGCCTATAAATAGGCTTTTTGTCATTTCTTTTGTAACTTTTGTCATTTCTATACATTCCTAAATAAGTTAGAAGTAAGGTTAGGCTCTGGAGCTTGAGGAGAAGCTTTCTCCAAGTCCATGTTCCAGGTTTTATCCTTATTTTCTTGTATGGATTTCATAGCCATGCTTGGCTAAACACCTTTTTGTTTTGGGTTCCTTGTAAGACTCTTGATGTTTTAATCTTATTTCCTTTTTCTTCACATGAATCTTCTGAGTAAACCCTTGAAATCCATATCTATGCTTCAAGTTTCAAGTTAGATCATGAGCTAGCTTTATGCTTTTCTATAATATAATGGAAATTTGTTATAGATTAGGGACATGATATGGGATTACCTCTTCTATGCTTGCTACTAGGAATAGAGTAGGGGTTGGGGTTTGTTGGCCTGAATTGCATGCTTAGTGCCTTTAGCAAATGTTTAGGTTGTCAAGGAATTGAACCTATCTTTTGACTTTAGAGGATTGTCTATACAAGGCATTGATAGATGATTACATAGGCTATAACATCAAGGAGAGACTCGGAATTTTTGTGGGAAGAATAGGTTAATTTAAAACTGATTTAGTTAAGCAAGAACCCAAGGCAAGATCACCATTGTTATCACACACTTACATTTCTTAAGTTTGTCACTCAATCACTTGAACAATCAACCCTTAAAACTGAATTTTATTTGCTTTCCAACCGTGAACTCGAATCTTAAACTGAATTGCCACACCAATTCCCTGTGGTTCGATAATTTAAAACCGGGTGAATTCCGTACACTTGCGGATTAACCAACAGTAATTAAGGGTTTTAATTACTTGGTCTTGGGCTTGGGCTAGCATTAAGAAGAAAAAAGAGAATGTAACATCCCGACTTGACGACTGGCCTCACGGTAACAACACGAGTCTTTTCAATGCGTTTTTGTCCTCACTCACGCATTTCCCGGGAAAACTTCCCAGGAGGTCACCCATCCCAATATTGCTCCAAGGCAAGCACACTTAACCATGGAGTTTTTATGAGTTGGGCTCCCGAAAAGAAGATGCATCTTGTTGTTTATGAGTAGTACCAATCAAATCTTTTATGCCCTCCTCAACTGTATAGTCCATCCCTATACAGTCTCGGAATACCTCTTGTTCGGGTGTGAGATCGGTTCATTCATGTGCCCCTCCGCCTAGAAGCCTGCCAGGAGCCGCTCCTTGTCCGTGCCTCACTACACCGGCAATCACTCCCCGCCCTCGTCGGCCCCGGGCGTCACATGCCCACCAGCTTCCGCTTGGTTCGTCCCCGAACCACACCGTACTGGGAGAGGTCGGCTCTGATACCATTTGTAACATCCCGACTTGACGACTGGCCTCACGGTAACAACACGAGTCTTTTCAATGCGTTTTTGTCCTCACTCACGCATTTCCCGGGAAAACTTCCCAGGAGGTCACCCATCCCAATATTGCTCCAAGGCAAGCACACTTAACCATGGAGTTTTTATGAGTTGGGCTCCCGAAAAGAAGATGCATCTTGTTGTTTATGAGTAGTACCAATCAAATCTTTTATGCCCTCCTCAACTGTATAGTCCATCCCTATACAGTCTCGGAATACCTCTTGTTCGGGTGTGAGATCGATTCATTCATGTGCCCCTCCGCCTAGAAGCCTGCCAGGAGCCGCTCCTTGTCCGTGCCTCACTACACCGGCGATCACTCCCCGCCCTCGTCGGCCCCGGGCGTCACAGAGAACCCTAGGCCACTCCCTTGCTTGGCCGCCGGTTTCACTAGGGGTAAAGGGGGAAAAACCTTATTTTCTTTTGCAATCAGAATTAGAAGGGTTCCCATATTGTATCCACGTGAAACACAGCAAGAACAGAGAAGAGAAAAGAGAGAAAGGAAGAGAGGACGAGAGAGAATTCGAGAGAGAAAGAGAGAGAGTGCGAGCAAGAGAGAGGGACGTGATCGAGAGAGGGAGAGGCCGATTGGAAGAGCAAGGAGAGGACCTTGGATAGCAGCTCTTGACTGATCTTTACATCACCAAACCTCTATTTTTCCATCACCATTCACCCAAGGTAAGGGCTGGTCTAGGTTGGGTAGTTGCCTAGGGTAATTGTCTTGATTTTTCATGAAAAGAAACAGGATCTTGATGGTGTTGGCATGAGCTTTGTGTGCATGATGCTTGTTGGAGTTTTGCTATGAGATACCATGCCCTACTAGTCACTAATTTCTATACTTGCCATAGATCTTAATGATATGCGAAAATTACATGTATACTTGCTAAATTTGCCATGCGAATTACTTGCCATAACATGATGGTTGAGATGTGATGAATTCTGGAAATTTTGATGATGAATATATGATGTTTGTTACTGAAATATGGTCTAGGAGACCTGAACATAAATCTTTGGAATTTAAATTTGGGGTAGAAGGGACTCTACCAGTTTTCTATACTGGACAGCGAACTTCGTGGCCCTGTATCACCTAGTTCTGGTCTTCCAATGAAAAACAGGTATACTAGGAAGTTGTAGGATATTAAATTAGCTTTCCAGAAGTCTGTAGAATGAAAATTTTGGTTGAGAAATGAGTTCTGGATATTGTTTTTAGTGTATTTGCTGTTTTTTTTCCATAAAACGATTGAGACACTTGATTTCACAAAACTTGTTCTTATCTATTATTTAGTTTGTTGTTCTTCTGAATTTTGAATATCTAGCTAACTGATACTGTTTTGATGTGATTTGTTACTGGTTGGAATATTTCTGAGAAGGTCGCTCATCTAGCATGTAAATCAACGAAAAACCTCCATCATGTAGAAACCTAGACTCTACCCACTAGATCCACCCCTTACCTTAGTCGTTGGGTTTGAAAAGATGAAAGAATGGTGATGGAATAGATGAATGGAGAAGCCCTATCCTTGCTGCACCTTCAGCCTTGACTTGATCTTCTCCTTTCTCTCTTGATCTCTCTTGTTTTCACTCCTTCTTCTTCTTCTTTCTCTCCTCTAGCCGCCACCCTCTCTCACTCTCTTACTCTTTCTTTCTTTCTTTTTTTTTTTCTTCTGAATGTGTGTGGGAAAATGAGGATGTGGGATTAGGTTTCTAACTTAGCCTCTTTTGGTCTCTCATAGCTGCAGCAATCATTCCCTTTTTGCCCTCATACCCACGGCCAAAGCAAGCCCAACTAGGGTTTTGCACACTTCACAAATTTGAATGGAGACAAAGCATTAATGGCTCTTCATTCTCCATTATTTCCTTGACTAAAACTGATCACCCATGAATATGAGCAATAATCCCTCAATATTCCCCTTAACTCTTGCATTCCTAGTAAAAAACAAGTCTCCTCTTCACATACTCGAGTATGGCTCTCCTCCTTGGCCCTCAAGCCACCCAAAATCACTTATCTTGAAGTCCTTGACCTTATAAATAATTATTTCCTAACCCCCGAGTATTATCACTTCAATATTAATAATACTATACACTCCAATGCATCTAGGAAAATTCACAATTCACAAGCAAGACACATTTTATCATTTATTCCAAAATAAATAATTTTATTCATCAAAGTAGGGTCTTACATCGAGAGTTTGCCATGTATAACTAGGACTTTCGCTCGGTATTAGACCGAGGCTTTTGTTCACACGTATATTTCCCATAAGAGCAGGTGTGGCCCCTCCAACCTTATTAGGTGGGGTGTTATAGTTGCTCGGGGCCCAATGGCCATATAGGTTTCCCGAGACTTTCAGCCAAGTTAAAAATGCTCGCCCGCGTTTCGGGAAGACTTGACTCGCCTATATTTCGGGGAGGTTCTTTGGATAAGAAGCTTATCCGTACACGTCGCGAGCAGGGGCTACGGTCAGCGCTGGACTTTCCGGAGCGATCCCCAGACATCAAGGTCATGTTGGGATCGCCACCTTCAGGGAATTTTTCCCACTAGGCTGCCGTCTCAGTTTAATAGTTAGGAGTATTGCTGTGAATATCTTTTTGTATTTGAGTTGTAGAATTTTTTACATCGAGGGATGCCTCATTAAAAAACTCCCGTGACGGAGAAAAATAATGCATCTTTATTTTTGGTCCTAGCTTTTCAGTTGTCTCCTCGTCGTGTTTAGAGTATCACCCCCAGTACTCCATCCTCCTCGCCCTGTGTGTCAACCTTGTAGTAGAAAGGAAATTGTCCTTGTTCATCCTCCCGCTCGTTGCGCCGGGCTAACTTCGTTGGCCTCTTTGTAACATCCCACCAACCAGGTAACGACCTCATAGGAGATACGAAACCCTAGAAAGACGGAATAGACAAATACGCACTAACAATCTAACTATACTATATAATATATAGTATATATATATATAATATGTGTGTGTGTATGCATGTATGTGTGAATATTTTACTATATTGCTTGTTTGCACGTAAACCGAGACGTCGATCAATCGACTTTAAATCGACCCGACAATAAAAGTACCAAAGACATGGTCACAATAACCCCAAAAAGATGATGAACTTGAGATAGAGGTAGGATAGGCTAAATAGATGATCTGATCACATCTCTTGTCAATGATAAATGCATTGTCTCAAAGTGATTGAAACCCGAACCAAGCTAAAAGAGTGATACTTTAACCACTCTAAGGCGATGATATTGAACCTTGAGAGGTGAAATACACTCTAATTTAGCACTAACAAACCTGAACCAGTATAATATTGCATCAGTTTTGTCCCGACGTGGAAAATAATAAAGAAATCGACCAGTCGGAACCCTAGGATTTGTGTGCCGCTGACTCAAGCATGCAATCAGCCATGACACCCTTCCTTCATCACCTCTGATGGCTTCTGAAGCTTTCCAAACTCCTCCCACGCAACCAGAGCCCTAGGTTAATCACCATGCATGAAAACCTATTGGTGGTGCAACCTTGAAAATGCTTAAGCTTGGATTAGCTATTTAATCACTTTTCAGCCTATATAAGGAGTACCATTCGACTCCACGCGACCACAAAATCACACTAAGCCCCTTGAAACCCTCAGAGAGTGCCCAGAGAGCTTGAGAGAAGAGAAAAACCGAGAGGAAGTTCAGAAACTTCTTCTCTTCGAATCTCTCAAACCAGAGAGAGTTAGACCCTGATTCTTGTCCCATTGTGTTCCTGGAGAGGAGAGGAAGAGGATTGACTATTCGTGGTCAAGTTTTGGTCGAGAAACGAAGCTTTCACCATCTCCGGCGAAGCTCCGGCGATCCCTCAACCTGTAACGCGCCTTTTCGCTCATCACCGAGCACTTCAGCCACACCCACGAGTACCATTCAATTCTGCACGACCTGTAGATCAAGTTCCAGTACCCGGAGTAGCACGACGGTGAAAATCTTGGATCCTCCGATTGTCTTCTCCGGCGAGTTCTGCAACTTCCGGCGAGGTAGCTTCTGAAACTCGCCAATTTTAGCTTGTTTTCGATCCAAATTGATCCCCGGAGCATGTTAGGACATAGATAGGTAGCTTTAGACTAGTTTAGAGCCATGAATTGTTAGGAATCAATGAGAACCGATCCAAGGTCTTTGGAGCTCGAAGAAGCTATCGGGTTGAGCTTTTTCACCTTGTAGGCAACCCCTGAAATCGTGGTCATGTTCAGAGATGAATTGACCCGGGATTTACACGGGAGTACACCTCTCATCTCTGTCTCGGCAGGACCCCTAAGGTCGGGATTGGCATGATGTTTAAGGTAAAGAGTTGCGTTGTGTACTTCTGTCTGTGAGCTACTGAGCGATCATTGTCCGGTAAAGAGTGGACTGTAAGGAGTGTCCATGTTCCCGAGACGACTTTCCGAAGATAACGAAGCAATAGCTTCGGGCCCTTAAATTATACTCATCACATGATAAATAAAATAATAAAAAGGTTGGTGATGATATCACCTCTTCCTACGAAGTAGTGAGAGAAGTCAATTCGAAGGACAGAGGAATAAGGTTGATTTAGCCATATTGCATTATTACTTGTGTTTGTTAACATGTGTGTGACTAATGATATATTGGCTTATGTATTATTGTGCAAGTCGCGTATGACTCACACTTGCACTTATTTTTATAAAAGCAGATAATAGGTGTGACAACGAGCTTCCCTCCAGTCATCGCGATCCACGCTGATTTCCCGTCCCGTGCTGGCTGGCATGTTGACCTAGTTACCGGATATTGCTTTTATCAAGGACTCACAATTTTGTGGTGCAGGGATCCAGGAGCAGGACACATCGGTTTCCCAGTGACACTCCTGATGGTGTTCTCATTCTTCCTGCCGACCCACGCTGAGCACGTAGGTCCGCGGAGTCCAGGCAGTCCACAGGTGCCATATCCACAGGCAGGCGAGCCTATGGAGACCGGAGAGCCTATCCCAGCAGTACCAGTCACCGTGGTGAGCCCACCGGGATCCTCAGATCAGAGAGTTTCGCAGACCCAGGAGTATATGGGATATCCTCCACCCCGGAGGAACTTGCTATCGGATCACAGCCCGCAAGCGAGTGAGATCCCCTAGATTCTCCCGAGATGCCAGGATTTACCGTCGCAAATTTCAGAGAGGCGAGGCATTCGAAGTCAGGGAGTCAGAGCAGGGTCCGACAGCAGAGCCAGGGTCAGTGCCAGCAGCCAGCGGGGGAGTCAGTGAGGAGGATCCGGAGGAGGAAGATCCGAGGGGATAAGACATATGGTCCGAGTTTCTGATAATGATGATGATGATGATTTATGTTTCTGTTTCTGTATTCTGATTTCCTGTACCAGACAATGTGTTTGAGGGCACTGTGTCCTCTTTATGTGTTGTCTTCTTATCTGTAGACTTATGCGGTGGATCCGTCCACCAACTATGCATGCTATGTATGATTTGTGTAACACCCCGATTTCGGTGGCGTCACTTTAGTAACTCAAAATAAAATAAAGCGGAAAAAGCAGGTATTTTTTTTTGTTTTGTTTAAATAAAAAGACTTGTCGAAATAAAGACTCAACTCAATCGCGATTAACAACGATTAATATACAATACAAGCACAGCCCTCGCTGCAACTAAACATCGTCACGAGTGACCTCCAGTGACGGAAAGGTAGTGCCCGTGGGCAAATATGTACAAACTAAAACAAAGGTTAAGTATTCTGAGTACAGTCCTCCAACGAAAGTAAGTCGGCCCAAAACGGCCTCAAAAGACTTCCTACGTCCGACAAACTCCCTGTGATCCTCATGGAAGGGAATCACATGAAAAGCTAATAGTCGGGGACCTGCCCTGCCCCAAAATAAGGAATGACAATCAGAGCTATGACTCTAACAACCATCTCAAAGACTCTAACCACCCATAACCCACACTACTTTCATCGACCCTTCCTCGATCAGGCCTGAAGTCCGGGTCCTCGTCGAAAGCTTCAGTAATAGTCATTACGCTCCGGGTCTTTCCCGCACAACGAATCATCATGAACCGGCTGACGGACGCCTGGCAGCAGGCCGACCGCCCAAACACAAACATACACACAAAGCCAAGGCGCTAGGGTCAACTCACGGAATAAAATAGATAATACAAACAACATGTGATAAAGGGGGTATATATATGTTGTATATATACTTATAAGTCATGTATTGCCTACCCTAAGGTTGATACATAGCATGTTTATCAACATAAAATCATCAAGATATATATAACGATGTTTATCAACAACAAATCACAATAACATTCACAAGTATGGTTAGGTGCATGGCGTGCCAGTGCAATGTCATGCTCAAAAGATGATCCGGATAAAATGTCACCATCTCGATGGATGGGACAAGCCAAGCACCTCGCTTCGCTAAAGCACCTCGCTTTTATGAAGCAGCACGCTCCTGTGAAGCAGCACGCTCTTGTGAAGCAGCTAGCTCCATTTGGGGCATCTAGCTCCGTTGAAGTCCGATCTGATATCGTCCTTCGGAAAGCAACACACTTTCCAAGAAATGTATGCATGAATGCAATATGGTTAGCCAAACAACGAATCGTCCTCACCAAGGCACGTGTGTCTAGCTAGAGTACATTGTCTCTACAATACTCTAAGGTAAACAAAGAAGTGCTAATCGCATTTGGTAACTTTACTAGTCACTTGGGCTCACCGTCACGATGGCCAAACAAACTGCTCAACGAGCAAAAGAATGCATCTGGCATTCAGTGACTTTTCAAGTTACTTTGACTCACCAGCTCGATGGTCGAATAGACTGTTCAACGAACAAGGAGAATGCTGCTCGCACTCAGTGACTTTTCAATTTACTCAGGCTCATCAGCTCGATGGCGAAAGGCTGCTCAATGAGCAAAGATGGTGCACTCGCACTTGGGGGCTTTCCAATCATCCCAGGCTCATCCTTTGGATGGCTAGATAAACCACTAAAGGAACAAAAGGTGCTATCGCACTCAAAGTTTTCCTCACACTTAGATTGTCGACCCTTCCCGTTTTCCAAACCATTTTCACATCCTAAGTCTTTTCCAAGAGGTTATCATCATTATTTAAAATGTGTTCTATCTTTGATTAGTGTATTATGAATTTCATTTACAAATCAAGTTCTGATTTCGTTTGTTTCAAAACTCTATAAGTAATAGATCCCAATAAACCCAAGTAATTCCCCGGGAAGGTCTCGATTCCTAAAACAATAAAGGCTCGAACCTTGGTTCGACCTATCAAACATTCCCAAAACAAACCCGTCATTGCCATGACGAAGATAAGTGTAATCCACACTCCGAAAGTCGCATTAAATGCACGAATACAGTCAGCACATTTTAATCTTAAACACAAATAAATCAAGCTCTATTGAGCGATGAAACATTAATGCAGTGCTGCAAAACATAACCCTGTCATGTCCACTAAAAAGCGATAAGACAGAAACCAGTAAACGGCCGAAGCCTCTCAGAAAACGGAGACACACGTCTCATATAAGTTCACTCGGTCGAAGCCTCTAGAAAACATTTTTCAGAACAGTTCATGCAATATTTGTGCAGAATTTAACAAATAAGTCGAACAAGTCGACTCTAGGTCATTAACTAATAACGGTGAGTTGCCACTCACGATCACAATACATTCAAGTCGAATTTATCGACGCCTACACACAAAAATAGCTAGTAAGTAAGTTGCCCTAACCTCGAGTTGTTCCAGTCTCGCGGTGTAGGTCTCCCTCACAAGCTTGTTCAGTCAATCCCAAGGTTTCCACAATTGAACCTTTGAGCAAACAAAGCAATAATGAATCAACACAAGTCGATACAGTCGAAACAATCCTAACTAATGTTCGACAAAGCTCAAGAAACTTCAGAGTACAACATTTAGGCACGAAAGGAAGGGCTTTCCCCGAATGGATGAGTTTTGACTCGATTCAGGTTTTGTACAAAAACACTTTATTCGCTAAAACGTGCATAACTTGAGCTACAGAACTCGGAATGACACGAAACCGGCGCCAAAATTTCCACAATTGAAAGAGCTACGCAATGGCTCAGGTCATAGAGACTCAAAAATTATTTTTGGACACGGTACCCAAGCAAATAGGTTTCGGCCACTATAGAAAATAGGGTTTTCGAACTTTTTCTTCGATCTAAATCAATCCCTAGGTATTCTTAGGCGATATCTAGGCCAGGGAAACTCTCAGAAAAATTATCGGGTCGAAAATTGTCGCAGGGGTATTTTGGTCATTATTTTTAGCTCGGAAACTCAAAATCAGAATTTCGAAAAACAAATTTGATGAACTCGATCCTAACGACATTTATAACAACTAATCCTATTGAAGCTAAGCTCAGTCGAGAGTTTTTGATCCAAAAAGCGGAACCTCTGTCAGAAAATGGGTATTTTCAGAAAACTTGACCTCTGCGACGATTCGACAGGATTCAGTCGAAAACGACTGGATATTCATGCTCTAGAGCACGTGGGCATTAAGTTTAGACACCAAAATCAGCTTATTTGGACAGTTTTACAAAAAGCTCCAAACTTTGAGCTCAGAAAAACATAGAAAAAGTCGACAGATCTGACGATCAGAAGTGAGGGATAGTAACTATACCTCGATGTCTTCGATTAGCAACGAACGGTGAAGCAATCGGGCAAGAAACGACGAAAATCAACTTCTTCTTTTTTCCTCCTTGCACCCCTCGGCCGTGTGTGTGTGTTTGTGAATTTTTTTGTTTTTTTTTTCATTTTTCATACTATATATAGGAAATGGGAAATGCAGAAAAATGAGAATTTCGCGATTCCGATTTTTCCTACTGATTCCAACGTATTTTAGACACGATATTCTTCCCGCTGAATCTTCTAATTCTCCAAAGAAATATCAGTATGATTTTTGGTTTTCGAGGCTTGTTTTTAATGTTTACCGGCTTAAAAATGCACTTTATGCACTTTATGCTTTTGACCTCGGATGCAGAAACTTCCTTCTGAAGAAAGATTCGGAACGTCGATTAGAGTGGGCGTGCGCGGATGAAATCTTTATTTGAAGCTCCGAATAGAAAAAGTCTTCATCGTCCGTCGATTTTAGGGTTTTTGAACTATCAGGGATTCCGTTTCGGCAAACTTCCGAGAATTGGAATTTGACGTTCGTACATTCCAGGGTTTCGCATCGAAATACTTGTTTACTGACGAATAAGAGAAATTCTAACATTTCTCTGAAGATTTTTGGAATTAGTTTCCATCGCGTCCTAAAGTGTAAATTAGCTATTTACTAGTGTCTTTGACCTAAGATTAGGCGAATGTTAGTCGTGCTATACTTTTATCGGTTTTGATACAATCCTTGAACTTTTCCTGAACCTTCTCCTTCATAAATTTATTTCATCCAATAAACTCTTGTTCAGGTTTCCCTTCACGATACATCGAACTTATTCGTTAATAAGGAATTTCACTAATTTATTCTAAGCTTAAAATCTTGGGTCTCACATTACTACCCTCCAAAAAGAAAGTTTCGACCTCGAAACTTACGGTTCAGTAGAAATTCCGGATACTGTTCTTCGATCTGTTCCTTAAGCTCCCATGTAGCATCGCCTATGTCCTTGTTCCAAATGATTGTCACCAACACAATCTCTATTCCCCTCAACTGTTTTATCCTTGTGTCACCAATGCTAATTGGCGGCGTTTTCGAAAGACAGTTCATCTTTCAGCTCTATGTCGTCCGGCTCGACCACTCGTGTCGGTTCTGTATTGGAAATAATATTGGTTGGCACTCCGTACAATCGCACAGCCTTATCCACTTGTTCATTTACTTTCGTTCGTCCGATATTCTGCTTAAAACTCGTACACCTCTGCCATTCCAGAGTGAATGTTCAACTTGTCCTTGTGATCTTCACTCATGTTTCAAAACTTAACTCGATCGCTCTATAACTCATAGACGAACAATTCCCTTGGAATCTACTAGTCCATTAATCATTACCTCTATCTTCGTAACTATCCTTATTCGCACCCTGAAATCAATCTTCTACTTAGTCATCATTCAAATTAAAACTCGACTTGAGTCTTGATACCTTGTGCATCGCTAGACCCAATCCCTTTTGAACATCCATTCATCAGCAACTTATAAGCTAATCATCATATCAATATCTTACAATCCATCATTGTCACCTCCCCTTTTTCGAGACTTCCCTTACTCAAACCATAAAACCAACCTTCACTAATTCACAACCCACTTTACAATTACCTAAAATCCTTAACACTTCCCCCAAATCCGAACTTATTCCCTAGAAGATCAAATCATAACTTACTTCGGGAAACTTAACTAGTCATTTTATCATCCGATCCCTCAACATTCTGAGGTTTAACTACAATCGTTAATGCTAACACCACTAACTCTCCTATTCGAACATGATTTTCACCTCCCAAGGTCAATCTTAACCCTAAGATCCTCACTTAACTTAGTGAAATTCACTTGCTACCCTAGCATGCAACATCGAAATCCATAACAAAGCTCCATTCATTCTTAGACTCTAAGAAATTTGTCCACATATAACAACCTCAAGTATTCATCTTAATACTAACTCTTTATTTCCGTAACTAGATCGTCCTCCAATCAATCCGATACTTAGTCTCTCGATCAAAACCTGACAAACCTTGAGTCCTACGCACTTGAGACAAGAATTCATAGACTTAAAACCTAAACTTTCACCAAGTTTGGACCTCAAATGTCCTTTAATTCTTCAATACTTCTTAAATGAATATCCATTTCTTAAACTATAACTCCTCCCCAAAGGAAATCAATTACTTAACAAAAAATTTACTTCCCGACTCCACTAATCCTCGATCCAATCAAATTAATCTTACCAATCCATCTATCAAAGTCCATTGCCAGTTCTGATTCCGAATATCACCCCCTCAATATTAAGTTGATCAGGCCTAATACATCGAAGGTAAAGATTTAGAAAAACCCACTGGAACAGTCGATGAGTTCCTAACATCCAGTAGTTTCAATTACCCTGATATTAAATCCTCAATGATGCCGCTACGGAACTACACACTCTCGACATCATACGTATACTATCCATACGGAATCTCTCTGAGATTCATCCTTCAGCTTCTAGCTTCTTGTTAAACGCATCGGTGCAAGACTACTTTCTAGGCTTAACGTGTTATTCTAAACCTCATGTAACTTCTATAGTTTAAACACGAGCAACGGTCAAATAAAGTACTATTAGGCGTAATAACTATAAGGTCAAAGCTTAATCAATATAAGTAAAATAGGTACGTTGCATGTGCTACGAGAGTATTGGAGCGTATTGTACTAGAATGAGAAAGAATGGTTAGAAGGTTACCATCGTTCTTACGCTCTCCTCTGATTAACCCATTAGCACCTTCAATTCCTTCACAGTCCATGATATAAACTCTTCCTCCAGCAGCAGGGCGCTTTCCTTTCACAGCATTAATAGTTGGCTCCACCTTGTGTGCCCTACAATCGACGGCCACATGCCCTGGCTGGTTGCAATTGAAACATCGAGGCCCTTGGTTCAGACATGCATTAGCATAGTGTCCGTTCTTTCCACACCTGAAACATGTCACCTCTGGGTGTGCTGATTGGCTTCCTACCCCTGGAGTGGCAGTAGTCAAAGGCTTATAAGATCTTGGGGTAAAACTTCTCCCCTCTGGATGCTGATACGGCCTCCTCTGTTTGAATTTACCTCTCCCTTTATAGTTCTGAGGACCTGACCTTACTGGTCCTCCAGTTCCAGCACGATTCAACCTCTTGTTCTTCATTAACTCCACTTCTGTGGCTTTCTCAACCAAGGACTGGAAGCGCATGATTCCCAACGGTTTCACTGAGTCCTCAATGTCAGGCCTCAGCCCATTCACAAAGCGTTTGCACATGTAGGGTTCATCGACCCCATTGCGGAAGAATCGAAAGTGTTTGGCCAACGATTCCAGCTTAGCAGCATATTCCGGAATGGACATGCTACCCTGACGAAGAGTCAGAAACTGTGCCTCACGCTCGTCACGGGCACTATCTGGAAAATACTTCTCCAGAAAAGCAGCACGAAATGAAGCCCAGTTCACTTCCACATTATTTGCTTCCATCATTCCTCTGGTACCCCTCCACCAGTACTCAGCATCGCCCAGCAGCAGATAAGTTGCCAGGCCCACCTTAGCCCCTTCGGCGGTATGCAGTACCCCAAAAATCTTTTCAATCTCTTGGATCCATAGGTCCGCTCTGTCTGGGTCAGTCCCACCCGTGAACTTGGGCGGATCCTGTCGCCTGAAATCAGTCAGCCCCCTATTCTGGTCTAGGGCTACCTCCCTCTCACGCTTATGACGCTCACGTTCAGCCTTGTCAGCACGCCACTGAGCGTTCTCCGCAGTTTGATTTGTCATTGCCTGGGCCATAGCAGTCATTGCCCCAGCGAGTTGGTTCATGTTCACCATGTTCTGTTTAGTTAAACAAACAGTTAGTACAAATCATAAGATAGCATCTAACATAACTATACAATATGATTAAGCACTAACTTCAATCAATTCTAAGCGAAAAATCGCTCGGCAGACAATCAATTTTCACTCTTTGCAGAGTCACACAACCTAGCACAGAAGACCAATACCCCAAAGACTCCCGAAAGACTCGACAAGCTCTGATACCACAATGTAACACCCCGATTTCGGTGGCGTCACTTTAGTAACTCAAAATAAAATAAAGCGGAAAAAGCAAGTATTTTTTTTTGTTTTGTTTAAATAAAAAGACTTGTCGAAATAAAGACTCAACTCAATCGCGATTAACAGCGATTAATATACAATACAAGCACAGCCCTCGCTGCAACTAAACATCGTCACGAGTGACCTCCAGTGACGGAAAGGTAGTGCCCGTGGGCAAATATGTACAAACTAAAACAAAGGTTAAGTATTCTGAGTACAGTCCTCCAACGAAAGTAAGTCGGCCCAAAACGGCCTCAAAAGACTTCCTACGTCCGACAAACTCCCTGTGATCCTCATGGAAGGGAATCACATGAAAAGCTAATAGTCGGGGACCTGCCCTGCCCCAAAATAAGGAATGACAATCAGAGCTATGACTCTAACAACCATCTCAAAGACTCTAACCACCCATAACCCACACTACTTTCATCGACCCTTCCTCGATCAGGCCTGAAGTCCGGGTCCTCGTCGAAAGCTTCAGTAATAGTCATTACGCTCCGGGTCTTTCCCGCACAACGAATCATCATGAACCGGCTGACGGACGCCTGGCAGCAGGCCGACCGCCCAAACACAAACATACACACAAAGCCAAGGCGCTAGGGTCAACTCACGGAATAAAATAGATAATACAAACAACATGTGATAAAGGGGGTATATATATGTTGTATATATACTTATAAGTCATGTATTGCCTACCCTAAGGTTGATACATAGCATGTTTATCAACATAAAATCATCAAGATATATATAACGATGTTTATCAACAACAAATCACAATAACATTCACAAGTATGGTTAGGTGCATGGCGTGCCAGTGCAATGTCATGCTCAAAAGATGATCCGGATAAAATGTCACCATCTCGATGGATGGGACAAGCCAAGCACCTCGCTTCGCTAAAGCACCTCGCTTTTATGAAGCAGCACGCTCCTGTGAAGCAGCACGCTCTTGTGAAGCAGCTAGCTCCATTTGGGGCATCTAGCTCCGTTGAAGTCCGATCTGATATCGTCCTTCGGAAAGCAACACACTTTCCAAGAAATGTATGCATGAATGCAATATGGTTAGCCAAACAACGAATCGTCCTCACCAAGGCACGTGTGTCTAGCTAGAGTACATTGTCTCTACAATACTCTAAGGTAAACAAAGAAGTGCTAATCGCATTTGGTAACTTTACTAGTCACTTGGGCTCACCGTCACGATGGCCAAACAAACTGCTCAACGAGCAAAAGAATGCATCTGGCATTCAGTGACTTTTCAAGTTACTTTGACTCACCAGCTCGATGGTCGAATAGACTGTTCAACGAACAAGGAGAATGCTGCTCGCACTCAGTGACTTTTCAATTTACTCAGGCTCATCAGCTCGATGGCGAAAGGCTGCTCAATGAGCAAAGATGGTGCACTCGCACTTGGGGGCTTTCCAATCATCCCAGGCTCATCCTTTGGATGGCTAGATAAACCACTAAAGGAACAAAAGGTGCTATCGCACTCAAAGTTTTCCTCACACTTAGATTGTCGACCCTTCCCGTTTTCCAAACCATTTTCACATCCTAAGTCTTTTCCAAGAGGTTATCATCATTATTTAAAATGTGTTCTATCTTTGATTAGTGTATTATGAATTTCATTTACAAATCAAGTTCTGATTTCGTTTGTTTCAAAACTCTATAAGTAATAGATCCCAATAAACCCAAGTAATTCCCCGGGAAGGTCTCGATTCCTAAAACAATAAAGGCTCGAACCTTGGTTCGACCTATCAAACATTCCCAAAACAAACCCGTCATTGCCATGACGAAGATAAGTGTAATCCACACTCCGAAAGTCGCATTAAATGCACGAATACAGTCAGCACATTTTAATCTTAAACACAAATAAATCAAGCTCTATTGAGCGATGAAACATTAATGCAGTGCTGCAAAACATAACCCTGTCATGTCCACTAAAAAGCGATAAGACAGAAACCAGTAAACGGCCGAAGCCTCTCAGAAAACGGAGACACACGTCTCATATAAGTTCACTCGGTCGAAGCCTCTAGAAAACATTTTTCAGAACAGTTCATGCAATATTTGTGCAGAATTTAACAAATAAGTCGAACAAGTCGACTCTAGGTCATTAACTAATAACGGTGAGTTGCCACTCACGATCACAATACATTCAAGTCGAATTTATCGACGCCTACACACAAAAATAGCTAGTAAGTAAGTTGCCCTAACCTCGAGTTGTTCCAGTCTCGCGGTGTAGGTCTCCCTCACAAGCTTGTTCAGTCAATCCCAAGGTTTCCACAATTGAACCTTTGAGCAAACAAAGCAATAATGAATCAACACAAGTCGATACAGTCGAAACAATCCTAACTAATGTTCGACAAAGCTCAAGAAACTTCAGAGTACAACATTTAGGCACGAAAGGAAGGGCTTTCCCCGAATGGATGAGTTTTGACTCGATTCAGGTTTTGTACAAAAACACTTTATTCGCTAAAACGTGCATAACTTGAGCTACAGAACTCGGAATGACACGAAACCGGCGCCAAAATTTCCACAATTGAAAGAGCTACGCAATGGCTCAGGTCATAGAGACTCAAAAATTATTTTTGGACACGGTACCCAAGCAAATAGGTTTCGGCCACTATAGAAAATAGGGTTTTCGAACTTTTTCTTCGATCTAAATCAATCCCTAGGTATTCTTAGGCGATATCTAGGCCAGGGAAACTCTCAGAAAAATTATCGGGTCGAAAATTGTCGCAGGGGTATTTTGGTCATTATTTTTAGCTCGGAAACTCAAAATCAGAATTTCGAAAAACAAATTTGATGAACTCGATCCTAACGACATTTATAACAACTAATCCTACTGAAGCTAAGCTCAGTCGAGAGTTTTTGATCCAAAAAGCGGAACCTCTGTCAGAAAATGGGTATTTTCAGAAAACTTGACCTCTGCGACGATTCGACAGGATTCAGTCGAAAACGACTGGATATTCATGCTCTAGAGCACGTGGGCATTAAGTTTAGACACCAAAATCAGCTTATTTGGACAGTTTTACAAAAAGCTCCAAACTTTGAGCTCAGAAAAACATAGAAAAAGTCGACAGATCTGACGATCAGAAGTGAGGGATAGTAACTATACCTCGATGTCTTCGATTAGCAACGAACGGTGAAGCAATCGGGCAAGAAACGACGAAAATCAACTTCTTCTTTTTTCCTCCTTGCACCCCTCGGCCGTGTGTGTGTGTTTGTGAATTTTTTTGTTTTTTTTTCATTTTTCATACTATATATAGGAAATGGGAAATGCAGAAAAATGAGAATTTCGCGATTCCGATTTTTCCTACTGATTCCAACGTATTTTAGACACGATATTCTTCCCGCTGAATCTTCTAATTCTCCAAAGAAATATCAGTATGATTTTTGGTTTTCGAGGCTTGTTTTTAATGTTTACCGGCTTAAAAATGCACTTTATGCACTTTATGCTTTTGACCTCGGATGCAGAAACTTCCTTCTGAAGAAAGATTCGGAACGTCGATTAGAGTGGGCGTGCGCGGATGAAATCTTTATTTGAAGCTCCGAATAGAAAAAGTCTTCATCGTCCGTCGATTTTAGGGTTTTTGAACTATCAGGGATTCCGTTTCGGCAAACTTCCGAGAATTGGAATTTGACGTTCGTACATTCCAGGGTTTCGCATCGAAATACTTGTTTACTGACGAATAAGAGAAATTCTAACATTTCTCTGAAGATTTTTGGAATTAGTTTCCATCGCGTCCTAAAGTGTAAATTAGCTATTTACTAGTGTCTTTGACCTAAGATTAGGCGAATGTTAGTCGTGCTATACTTTTATCGGTTTTGATACAATCCTTGAACTTTTCCTGAACCTTCTCCTTCATAAATTTATTTCATCCAATAAACTCTTGTTCAGGTTTCCCTTCACGATACATCGAACTTATTCGTTAATAAGGAATTTCACTAATTTATTCTAAGCTTAAAATCTTGGGTCTCACAATTTGTGTGGTTTATATCGTTATTCCCGTAGTCTTAAGTTAGGAGGTCAAAATGCCTGGGGATGTTAGGGGAAACGCTCGAGTACTCTTTACTCTTGCGATCCCGACCTAATGAGGAAACCCTAAGAGAAAAGAAAAAAAAAGGTTCACTATTTCACGTAGCGTGCTCACTCCTGAGTGATGGAGTTAGGAAGAACTAGTCACTTAAGGAAGGGGACGCCACACGGATTGGTATCAGAGCAGTGATTCGTCGGCCTAGGGTTAGAAGCCTACTAGGGAGTCTAGGATAGGTAGTTGAGGTCATAGGAAACTAATCACTGTGAATTTCAGGAAAGGATGACGACAGCAATGGCAAGAGCTATTGAAAAACTTACCGCTTTCTTGACCGAGCAAGCGGAAAGAGCTAGGAATTGAGGTGGACACCAACCAGCGGAAGAGCATGTCTATTACGGATTGGACAAGTTTCTGAAGCGAGATCCGCCAAAGTTTGAAGGGGGTTACAATCACGACTGAGCGTATGAGTGGATCCGAGAATTAGATAAGATTTATGAGACGTTAGTATGTGCTGACCCGCGTAAGTTTGTTTTTGCTAGTTATTTACTTTCAGGAGAAGCTAGGACATGGTGGACTGGAGTAAGAGGAAGGATAATTCCAGCGGAAGGAGCCATAACCTGGGAGATCTTTAGGAATGCATTTCTGGAAAAGTACTTCCCGGTGGACGCAAAGGGGAGGAAAGAGATGGAATTCTTGGCGTTAAAGCAAGGTATGATGTCAGTAGGAGAATATGCAGCTAAGTTTGAAGAATTGTGTCGGTTTCACCCGCATTATAGTGCAGAAGCTGATGAGACCTCAAAGTGTGTCAAGTTTGAATATGGACTGAGGCCAGACATCAGGACTACTGTGGGACATGACCAGATTCGGAACTTTGCTACTCTGGTAGAGAAGTGTAGGATTTTTGAGGAAAACGAGAAGTCTAACAAGGTGTTAACAAGGCCCTGAAGAAGAAGGAAGAGAGGAGGAAGCCATACTTTAGGCCACCCGAGCAAGTGAGGAACCAGTTCGAAAATCGAACAGGAGGATTTGGATTCCACATCAGGACAAGTGGGTTCAATCCTAACAATCCATTCTGCGTGAGATGCCGAAAGAATGGACATCGTGCTCCGGAGTGTAGAGCCGTGTTAGGGGAACATGCTAGTACACAGGCCAGCGGAAATGGGAATCGAAACCCTACCGCTACAATAGGCGAGGGAAGTAGCAGAGGAGCACCGGCACCGAGAGATAACCGGAAGTTTGGACGACCCGCGAATAAGGGGAAAGTGTTTGCGATGACACTGGAGGAGGCAGTTGAAGCGCCAGAACTTATCCAAGGTACGTGTTATATTGATAGTTTTCCTTTAAGTGTTTTATATCATTCGGGTGCAACGCATTCGTTTATATCACAAGAGAGGGTCAAACAATTAGGTATACCAGTGACAAGTTTGGCATGGGACTTAGAAGTAAGTACCCCAACTAGAAATACCTGTAGAACCTCGAAAGTGTGTAGAGACTGTAGGTTAGAAACGTTAGGAAGAACCTTCAGGCAAGACTTAGTGTGCTTACCCTTAGAAGGACTAGAAGTAATCTTAGGAATGGATTGGCTAGCGGCCAACGATGCAACCCTGAACTGTAGGAGGAAGACTGTTACTTTTGGGACTAGCGAAGGAGACGCTAAGCGGACTAAGCGAACCGAAGACGTAGGAAAAGCGCCCGAGAGCGAATCGAACGTACTTTTAGGAACGCTAGATGCGGATAGGAACGAATTAGGTATAGAAGGGATACCCGTAGCGAGGGAGTTTCCCGACGTTTTCCACGAGGAAGTAACCGAGTTACCACCGGAAAGGGAAGTCGAGTTTTCTATAGACTTAGTTCCTGGAACGGGACCTATCTCTATAGCCCCGTATAGGATGTCACCATTGGAACTAGCGGAGTTGAAGAAGCATGTGGAGGAGCTCGTGGACAAGAAGTTTGTGCGGCCGAGTGTATCCCCTTGGGGAGCACCAATTCATTTGGTAAAGAAGAAGAATGGTGGCATGAGGTTATGCGTAGACTATCGGCAACTGAACAAGGTGACTATCAAGAATAAGTACCCGTTGCCTAGGATTGATGATCTAATGGATCAGTTAAGAGGAGCGGAAGTATTCTCCAAGATAGATCTGCGATCCGGATACCACCAAATCCGAGTGAAGAAGGAAGACATACCGAAGACGGCCTTTCAGACAAGATATGGGCATTATGAGTATTTAGTCATGCCGTTCGGAGTGACTAATGCGCCTGCAATATTCATGGACTACATGAATCATATCTTTAACCCGTATCTCGACAAGTTTGTTGTGGTCTTCATTGATGATATTCTGATTTACTCGAGGAGCAAGCAAGAACATGAGGAACATCTTCGATTAGTATTGGGAATACTAAGAGAACGACAGTTGTACGCCAAGCTATCCAAGTGCGAGTTTTGGTTAGAATCTGTGCAATTTTTAGGACACGTGGTGAGTAAGGCAGGAATAGCAGTCGATCCGGTGAAGGTAGAGGTAGTTAACTCATGGGAAGCACCCAAGACGGTCACGGAAGTGCGAAGTTTTCTCGGATTGGCAGGATATTACCGGCGATTCATCGAAGAATTTTCCAAGATCGCGATGCCATTAACCAAGTTGATGAAGAAGGATCAGCCTTATAAATGGACGCCAGAGTGCGAAGCGAGCTTTAAGGAACTTAAGAAGAGGCTAACTACGTCGCCAATTTTGGTATTGCCCGATCCTGCAAAGGAATTTGAAGTGTATTGTGACGCGTCAAAGATGGGACTAGGATGCGTGCTAATGCAAGAGAGGAAAGTAGTAGCGTACGCATCAAGACAACTTAGGCCTCATGAAGTGAATTGCCCCACTCATGACCTAGAGCTAGCAGCAGTAGTGTTTGCGCTCAAGATCTGGAGACACCACTTGTATGGTGCGAACTTCACGGTGTTCAGTGATCATAAGAGTCTCAAGTATCTATTCGACCAAAAGGAGTTGAATATGAGACAACGGAGATGGTTAGAATTCTTGAAGGATTACGATTTCAAGTTACAGTACCACCCAGGAAAAGCAAATTTGGTGGCAGATGCGCTGAGTAGGAAGAGCTTGCACGTCTCAGCGATGATGATAGAGGAATTGAAGCCGTTCAGAGACCTGAACCTAGCTGTGGAACTGCGACCAAAGCAGATGAAGTTCGGTATGGTTGTTGTGACTAGCGAATTTCTAGATGAAATTAAGCGAAGTCAAGAGGAAGACAAAGCTAACCAAAGGGAGAGATGGATTATGGAGATTCCACGAGAGGATATACATCCCGGAAGACAAGGAGCTGAGAGAAAGAATCTTAGAAGAAGCACACAGAATCGCTTTGAGCATACACCCTGGATTCACCAAAATGTATCGGGACATGAAGGAAAGATTTTGGTGGCCCGGAATGAAGAAAGACATCTTGAAGAAGGTAATGACCTGTTTGACATTTCAAAAGACGAAAGTGGAGCATCAAAAACCCTCTGGAGAATTGAGACCTCTGGAGATACCTGAATGGAAGTGGGAGAGCATTTCCATGGATTTTGTCACAGGATTACGAAGAACTCAGAGCAAGAACGATGCTATTTGGGTAATTGTAGACCGACTCACTAAGTGCGCGCATTTCATAGCAGTTAACATGACATACTCACTAGAGAGATTAGCAAGGATATATGTGAAAGAAGTAGTGAGACATCATGGAATACCGGCAAGCATAGTTTTGGATAGAGATCCGCGATTTACATCATAATTTTGGAAGAGTCTACACAAAGCCTTGGGACAAACTTGAATTTTAGCTCAGCATATCACCCCCAGACAGACGGACAGACAGAAAGAACCATTCAAACACTGGAAGATATGTTGCGAGCATGCGCTTTAGAAGAGCAAGGCAGTTGGGAATATTGTTTGCCATTAGTGGAGTTTTCATATAACAATAGCTTCCACTCAAGCATAGGAATGGCACCATTTGAAGCATTGTACGGAAGGAAGTGTAGAACCCCGTTAAGTTTGTTTGATGAAGGAGATAAGCTAGTACTAGGACCCGACGTAGTGCAGGATATGTCGGAAAAGGTGAAAGGAATTAGGGAGAAGCTTAAGATAGCACAGGATAGGCAGAAAGCTTATTATGATCGAAGGAGAAAGCCTTTAGAGTTTGAAGAGTGAGACCATGTTTTCCTCAGAGTTAACCCAATTACAGGGATAGGAAGGTCAATTAAGACGAAAAAGCTTACACCAAAATATTTAGGACCTTACCAAATCCTTAGGAAAGTAGGAACATCAGCCTACCAGGTGGCGCTACCGCCATCTTTGTCAAACTTGCACGATGTGTTTCATGTTTCCCAAACAAAGAAATACAATTCAGACCCTTCTCATGTGATAAAACCTGAACATATACAACTCATGGAGAACTTAACATACACGGCCGAACCTAAAAAGAAATTGGATAGGAGGATAAAACAACTTAGGAAAAAGGAAATCCCATTAGTGAAAGTAGCTTGGAGAGAGGGGGAAAATGAGGAAGCTACTTGGGAATTAGAGGAGGATATGATAAGGACAGACCCTCAACTGTTTAGTATCTTAGGATGTGAATTTCGAGGACAAAATTCTCAAAAAGGAGGGGAGAGTGTAACATCCCACCAACCAGGTAACGACCTCATAGGAGATACGAAACCCTAGAAAGTCGGAATAGGCAAATACGCACTAACAATCTAACTATATTATATAATATATATATATATATATTATAGGCAAATATGTGTGTATGCATGTATGTGTGTATGCATGTATGTGTGAATATTTTACTATATTGCTTGTTTGCACGTAAACCGAGACATCGGTCAATCGACTTTAAATCGACCCGGCAATAAAAGTACCAAAGACATGGACACAATAACTCCAAAAACTGTGTCACAACCTATAGGACCAGATACCTTACCCTCAGGTGCTCGGCGTTCTCGCCCACTCCAAAAACTGTGTCCAAATCCACATAACCGCGCACCCGAACTTGCTTTCCCGAGAAACCTACCAGGTTTCCTGTGTATGGCATCGAATCCTTGTCTGCCAGCCCCAACTGTCCGAATGCGTCTTCGTAGATGATATCCGCTGAGCTGCCTTGGTCCAAGAGCACCCTCTGCACATGGAAGCCATTAATTCTTACCATTACCACCAATGGATACTCTGTATGGGCCTGATTCCCTCAAAATCTGCGGACGATATTACTATATCTGGGTGTTGGCATCCAAATGGAGCCGGATATACCTGAATTGACGCCACCTCCTCTACCCTCTTTCGCCTCGCCGTTGATATGACGTCACCGCCACCAAAGCCCCCCGCGATTGTGTTATCCGTTTCGACTGTCGCCCCACCTTTGTCGTTGACGTCCTCATCCGCTTCCTTTTCCTTCGCTGTATTCGTCCTCCCGCTACCCGCATTTGTCGCTCGCTTCATGCTGTCCCTGTCCAAACCATGTTCTGCGACCCGCGGTTGCCTCGCTTTGATCAACTGTCTAATTTGGCCCTTCGGAGATAAACAGTCACCGGTGTTATGGCCTTCCAAGTTGTGATATTTACACCACTTGGACCGACCCCTTACATCATGCTAGGGGTCAGCTTCGTACTCGCCATCCTCGCCTGTTTTCGCAACTGTCTCCAGGAGTGACTTTGCCAATTCATCGCCCGGGTCTCCCTTTGGCCTCTTTAGTCGGCGAGAATTTGTTGTCCACCAAGAGCGCTTACGTACCACGCTCTATTTTCTCGAATAGAGTGGCTTCCCCTTGAATTTCTTAATTAATTGGCCAACTTCCTTAACCTTCCACACATTACTTGCTTCCTTGTCCTGTATACGTTTCCTCGCCAGCGACACCTCTGCTGCCTTCACACGTTTCCTCTTACATGCTTCGTCCTCTTCTTCTATGATGTAGTCTCTCGCTCGGGTGCGTACCTCCGGCATTGAGCGCGCTGGCTTCCAACTCAGCTCGCAGCTTAGCTTTCTTGACGACAATCCGCTCTTAAAAGCGCATACGCATGTTTGAGGCTCCGCCCCTTCAAATCTTGCGGACGCGACGCTTTATCGCTCCACGTATTGCTTCAACGTCTCTCGCTCCTCCTTCCGAATCTGAAATAGATCCTCGACCTCTCTTGCGGAGAATTGGCCCAGGAATTTCGACGCGATGTCGCGGAACTTCTTTATGGATCCCTGTGGCAGGGCCAAAAACCTGGTCATTGCTGCAACTCGGAATGTGAACGGAAGCATTCTACACTTTATCAGGTCAGAAACCGCGTTCATCGCCATCTTCTCATTGAAACGAAGCAGATGATCTTTCGGATCGGTTTGTCTGTCGTACGTCTCCAACACGAGGCTTGTTATACCATCCGACACGGTCACCCCTCGCACTGCTGCCGAGAATGGTTTGATCTCCACAACAGCCTCAGCCTCCTTCTTTTCTTCATACCACTACCTCAGGTGATGGTATCTCAATTGCTCCTGCAGACACTCATTCTGCAGTCTTAAGTCGCCACTCAGTGCACGGCGTGCCTCCGCACGGCGATGTCTATCTAACCTTGCGGTGCGCGGGGAGGAAACCGAGCTCCTCTCCGGTTCCTCGCTACCCCGTTGGCGAAGCGACTCCATCAGGCTCTATCAGTGAACCGAGAATTCGACCAAAGATCTTCAAATCAAAGAAAATTTCACAGAAAATCGAACTTCTCAAAACCAAACTGCAATCCACGTAGTCTAGGAATCAAAATCTATCGTTCCCCACAGACGGTGCCAAATGTTCCATCATGAACATTGAGATGAGGTATAGTACCTAAGGTGAAAGTGTGACACCCCGATTTCGGTGGCGTCACTTTAGTAACCAAAAAGAAAATAAAGCGGAAAAACGTGAATTTTTTTTTCGATATTTGTTTTAAGTAAATAAAAGGCTTGTCGAAATAAAGACTCATCGACGAAAGATAAACATGACTAATGTACATATATATTTACAGCCCCCGCTGTAAGTAGCATGCCACGTCACGAGTAACCTCCAGTGACGGAAAAGTAGTGCCCGTGGGCAAATATGTACAAACCATAATGTAAGGTCAAGTATTCAGAATACAGTCCTCCAAACGAAAGTAGGTCAGCCCAAAAACAGCCCGAAGACCTCCTAGTCCGACCAACTCCCTGTGATTCTCGTAAAGAGAACCACACAAAAAGCTAAAGGTCGGGGACCTACCCTGCCCCAAAATGAGAAACTGAAGACAAGAACCACGACGCTACTCCTACCCTAATCCTGACTAGAGGAGCACACCACAGCACTCCCAACTATGCATCTCCAAGGTCGTCGTCTGAATCTGAATCCAAGACGACTAGGTCTATGACTGCATCTGTCACCACAGCTGGTCCTGCGGGTCCTGCACCCGATCCCAAATCAACAGTAGCCGCAACAATGGGTGAGCTAGAATCTGATGATGTCCCTCCCACAGGCACCTCCTCCGAGGGGTCCTCGTCGTCCGAAGGCAACGGTGGTGGTGGTACTACAACTCCAGGGCCACAGTGCACACCCGGTGGTAGGTTGAAGCTGACGGTGTAGCGTCTCAAAACTCCATGCGTCAGGTTTCCCATCCTGTCGACGCGGTCCTCCATTATTCGCCCGAATAAAAAGCTCGGTGACCGGCGGGGTCGACCACCCATGAGCCCGGGGTGTCCTGATCCAACATCTCGTACCTAGTCCCCCCGAAGGGACGACCATCTCGAACCAGTCCGCCATCGACATCTGACAATAAGGGCATACATAGCCCCCCAAACACAGGTAGCACGCGCGAGTGTCAACTCAAAGAATTACATAATAGTACATCCAATAGGTAAAGTTTAAGCAGTAGCCACATAGGCTTAGATATAAATGACAGCAATTATAACTTATATATCTTACCAAAGGAACATAAATAAAATTTGCTAGCAATTAACATATCTCAAACAAGATTAACAAGTAACAAACACACACGTCAACTAAATCAGTATGAATGGTGCATGAATGCAATGACGAGGAACAAGATGCAATCCGGAAGGATAGGCACCATCGAGTCAGCCCTAACACCAACCACGGTGGGACCATTTCCGCTCGGGCGTCTCTTATACCAAACAAAATGTAGTCAGATCAGCAGTGAACCCGTAGGTCTGCCATTTCCGTCTGCCACTAAGAATCACCGCAGTGTTCTTATGTGGAAATCCGGGTCTTATGACCATTTTGGAATCCACCGAGGTCCGGCATCCCACCGTGTATTAACCTCAAAATGAGTGCATGAATGCAAAGTGATTAGCCAAACAACGTCTCTGACCTCACTCGTCACGTCGTCACGTGTTCTAGCTAACTTATTGTCTTTAAAAGGAATACCCTAAGGTAAATGTCGATTCTGCGACAAAAGACAATTAATTATAAAAAGTAACTCATGATGCTTTCTCGAATCATCCGACTCATCTCCATCCGATGGTCAAAAACTGCTCAGCGAGCAAAGAGTACCAATGTACTTGGAAACTATCTGTTTCCCGTCTCATCTTTTATATAGCCAAACAACAAAACTGCTCATCGAGCAAAAAGAGCATCAACGTACTCAGAACCTTATCAATTTCCCGGCTTATCCTTTAGATATCCAAACAACAAAACTGCTCATCGAGCAAAAAGTATCAACATACTCGGAAACTTATTAGATTTCCCCAAAACTTGGACTCGGCGACACTTCTCATTTTCCAAAACTAATATTCAAGTCCTAAGCTCTTATTTGAGATTGTGATCATTATTTAAAGGTTTAGAGGTTGTTTAGTGTCTTATGAATTTTCCTTGTAAAATAGTTTCCATTTAGTTTTGTCTCTAATCTTATGAGTTTAAAAGATCCCATAATCCCAAGTAATTCCCAGAGAAGGCCTCGATCCATTAAAACAATAACAAGGGCCCGAACCTCTGTTCGTCCCGTCAAACTTTCCCAAAATCTCATGATAAATTTGGCATAACTACCCGTTATCCTCTCTGACGTACAACTGATATATGGATAATTTCGTAATCAAAGTAACACAATCCAACAGTCATGGCACATATATCAACACATCCTAGATTAACCATTTAGCACATAGGAGGTGAATCATTATCAACACATCTTAGATTAACCATTTAGCACATAGCATGTGAATCAATCTCAGAAACAATTCAAGCGATAAATGATTATCAATTGTCAGCCGTAGCCTGAGAAAACATTTTTTCCAGTCAAACACAATCAAGTGCATAAATGTTGGATTTATTAATCCAGCGTCACCCTTAGGATTCGATGGGCTTAACATCCCACCCCATGGCGCTTAACATCGCAGCCCCTTGAGGACTCTGTGCTATAAGGAAATAAAGTTGCGCCCTCACTAATAGCAATTGCTTTTGGCGTAGTGGTAAGCGCGTGATCCTACAAGTGGTATCAGAGCCAGGTCCCGTGTTCGAATCCCACGGAAGGCATGCTGTGCAGCTAGTTTGGCTGGCAGGTGCTGGGGGGGGATTGTTGGGTCCAGGTGGGCCAGCATCCTGCCTGCAGGTAGCATTCGAAACGGGGCGCTGTCTGCTACGCTATAAGAAATAACGTTGCGCCCTCACTAACACCAATTGGTTTTGGCGTAGTGGTAAGCGCGTGATCCTACAATAAACAATAAATCAAGTCGAATTCGTCGACACCTAAAACATTAGCTAGTATTCAGTGAGTAGCCCTCACTTGTAACTTCTCCAGCGCGTTCCTCAAGCTCTCCTTTGTAACACCCCGATTTCCAGGTGTCACTTTAGTAGCAAAAAAAAAATAAACTTTACGTGAAAATCGGTATATTTTTTTTCGTTCGATTCCTTTTTAAATTAAAGCGATAGAAAATAAAGACATAACCCAGCAACTAAACTAACCGATATACAACATATATAGACATGTACAGCCTCAGTTGCACTCCCACGTCACGCGCACTCGCAGTGACTGCAAAGTGGTGTGCCCGTAGGCAAATATATACAGAACCAGTAGTGTAAGTGTGAAAGTTATAATTACAATCCACTAGGAGAAAGTCGGCCTCAAAATAGCCTAGGCAAAGACCCCTATGGTCCGACTGACTCACTGTGATCCCTCAGTAAGAGAACCACACGAAAAGCCATGCGTCGGGAATCTACCCTGTCCCAAAAGCAAAACGAATCAGAGCTCTACACAAAATATGACGCCTGCCTAAACCTACCCTTCTCGGTACCTAGTCCACAGCGAACTGAAGTTGGCAAGTTGAAGCTCAGCTCCATGCGTCGTAAAACTCCCTCCGTCAGACGTCCACGCTCGTCAGTACGGTCCTCCAACTAAAACCTGATCCCCCCCGAGGGAGAGGCCATCGAAACCCAAACCGCCAACGACATCTGGCAGCAGGCCGACCGCCCAAACACAAACATGAAACCAAAGCCAAGGCGCTAGGGTCAACTCACGGAAATAAGTAATTATACACTCAACATGTGATTGGGGTATAGATATATATGTTTATATATATATATATATTAATAATCCTAGCATGTTATTGGCTCTAACAATGCTTCAATAATTCAAACAGCATACAATCCCAGTCAGAGTGAATGT
Source organism: Lotus japonicus (assembly GCF_012489685.1). Classification (NCBI taxonomy): domain Eukaryota; kingdom Viridiplantae; phylum Streptophyta; class Magnoliopsida; order Fabales; family Fabaceae; genus Lotus; species Lotus japonicus. The sequence continues at coordinate 46,315,527 of NC_080043.1, forward strand.
ATGCCTGAAATGCAATTCAATATTATCCGGATAGTTGTTTGGGATGGGCACCATCGAGTCAGTCCTAACACCGGCCTAGTGTTTAACCATTTCCGCTCGGGTGTCGCTTACAAACCCATGCATAGTCGGATCAGCCCACTATGCCGAAGATACACCCAGGTGTTCTTCGATGAAGGAAATTCCCCAACCTTTGTGAAGCATTCCCGTTCTTCACTAGTGAAGCATTCCCGTTCTTCACTATTGGTGAAGCATTCCCGTTCTTCACCGAATGATGCATGATGCAATATGGTTAGCCAAACATCGAATCGTCCTCACAACACAAGTGTTTAGCTTAAAACCCAATTTCAAAACTCAAGAGTTTAGTGTCGGTCAATACAATACAACTCCAACAACAAGAGTACTAGAGTACTCGCTGACTTTCAATCATCACCGTAGATCGCCTCAGTGGCTTTCCCCAATTCCCAATAACTTCAAGACTTGACGACATTTCCCCGTCTTTCGCAATCATTTTCCCCTTTAGGTTCCCTATGGTTCATTCATTAATGAAAACGTTTCGAATTTAATTAGCCAGGGTATGAGTTTAATTCTTTGAAGACTAAGTTCTCAAAGGTCTTTAGTTTTCGAAATTCTATTCATTCTAAGTTTTCCAAAAACCCACCAAATGTAACCCCTGGGGAAAGTCTAAGTATATAAACGATAGCTAAGTCTCAACCCTTGAGTTTGGACTTGCATAGGGTTGTTCATCCAACCCGAAAAAAATCAAAAGGAATCAGTTCAGTGATTCTTCGCTCCGAAGTCGCGTCAAAACGCACAATTCAATAACATCTCAATATCATAAGTCATGAAAAACATAATAACATTAATTCATCATCATAATCAATATCAAAGTAAAACATAAGTCGAATTTATCGACGTCTATCTGTAAGATCAAGTTTTGATCTAGTAGTACAACTCTATGTTTTGATGATTACAAGTTAACCTTTTGATATGAACAATTGTGGTACTCTAACGTGTTTTTCTGAGTGTGCTATTTACAGGCTCTGACCTCTACTCAATCTCACACAAATCAGAAGCACTATGTATAAAGAGTGACCCAAGCAACGCTTTCGCTTTGACCATGTTCAATATGAACAGTGAAAAAGCTTCAGAAGTTCTGAAGCTACACAAACTCTGATGTGGACTCAGTCACTAGAAGCTCTGAAGATCCAGAAGTTCTGATAACCAAGAAACACTGAAGGTTCAGATGTTCTGATGGTGTAGAAGACTTTGAAAATACAGAAGCTGAATAGTGGAAACTCTGATGTCCAGAAGCAAGAAACTCTGAAGACCATGTACTTCCCTCTGAGTTCAGAATCAGAAGATACAACGGTCAGAGGATCTGTGCTTTCCCTCTCACTCTGATCAACCGGCTTCACAAGTTTCAACATGAAGCATTCCCCTGATCAGAAGTCTCCTAGGTTTAAAGGTCAAGTCACTATCCAAGTACAAAAGCAACTGTACCATCCTGATGACCTACCTAACGTTCTCAGCCACAGCAGAAGCTGGAATTTCCAGAACTGCCCTCTAACGGTAGCATTCCCATGCAGCGTTCAAACCCTAATCCTTGGAGTATAAATAGAGGCTGAAGATTGAAAGATGCGGTTGGAAGAATCTACACAAGCACAAGCTATATTCAAAAACCTTCAAGCATTCTTTCATCTGAAATTCATTGTGTTTACTATTAGCTTTTTATAAGCAAATCTCTTGTAAACATTTCTTTGATAAACAGTTTGTTTAGTTCCTTTAGGAGATCAAGGTTGATCGGATCCTAGAGAAGACTAAGAGAGTGAATCTTAGTGTGAGCTAAGTCAGTGTAATTGTTAGTCACTTGTAGGTTTCAAGTGCAGTTGTAACTCTTACCTGATTAGTGGATTGCCTTCATTCTAAGAAGGAAGAAATCACCTTAACGGGTAGACTGGAGTAGCTTGAGTGATTTATCAAGTGAACCAGGATAAAATCCTCGTGTGCTTTTCTATCTCTCATCTTTAGCACTTAGTTCTCGAAAAGATTTGTTAAAATCTTTAAGGTGGAAGTTTTATATTGAAAACGTTATTCAAACCCCCCCTTTCTACCGTTTTTCATACCTTCAATTGGTATCAGAGCGCAAGTTCTGATTACCACACCTAACAGTGTTCAGTGATCCGGGCCGGTGTGAAAAACAATGGCTACCACCAGTGAAACACAGAAAGATGGATACAACGCAAAGCCTCCTATGTTCGACGGTCAAAGGTTCGAGTATTGGAAAGATAGACTCGAAAGTTTCTTTCTGGGTTTTGATGCAGATCTCTGGGATATTATTGTGGATGGCTACGAGCGTCCAGTTGATACAGATGGCAAGAAGATCCCAAGGTCAGAGATGACTGCAGATCAAAAGAAGCTGTACTCGCAACAACACAAAGCAAGAGCAATTCTTCTGTAACACCCCAATTTCGGTGGCGTCACTTTAGTAACCAAAATAAACTTAATGCGGAAAAACGTAAATATTTTTTTTTTTGATAATAACTAAGAGAAGACTGAAATAGATAAAACCCAAATCCGAAAGGTAACAGATCTAATATACAATATATATATAACATCCCCCGCTGTAAGTAGCGACCTCGTCACGAGTAACCTCCAGTGACGGAAAGTAGAAAAGTGTAACGCCCGTAGGCAAAATGTACAATCCCAAAAAGGATAGGTCAAATGTCAGCAACACAAGCCCTCAAAATAAGACTAAGTCAGAGCTATGACACTAACACCCAACCTTAGTAGACTCTAAACACCCATCCCTAAACTTCCATCGTCGAAGGCTCAGTAGTAGTCATTTCGCTCCAGGTCTTCCCCGTACGGTGAAGCATCACGAAACAGTCCGTCAACGACATCTGACAAAAAGGGCATACATAGCCCCCCAAACACAGGTAGCACGTGCAAGGGTCAACATACGGAATACAGTATGGATAATACAAGACATCAGGTAAAGTATAAGGGGTATATATATGTTGTATATATACATGTAAGTTCTGCATTGTCTACCCTAAGGTTTTAACATAGCATGTTATCAAATCTCTAGTTCAATTCAATCATCAAAGCACATAACGATATTTATCAACATCTACTCATCAAAACACATAACGATGTTTATCAACATCAACTCCTCTAAACAAATTACGATGTTTATCAACATCAACTCATCCAAAACCCAACGGATATAATTAGAGTGCATGATATATTAATGCAACGTCACTCTCGACGATTCCGGAAGAAGTAGGTTGGGCACGATCGAGTCGGTCCTAACACTGGCATTGTGTCGACCATAACCCTCGATTGTCACTTACAACCTTGACATAGCCAGATCAGTCCTAACCCTGCGGGTCGACTTTTCCCTCCGCTATGCCCGACAATCAACAGGTCGATCCTAACCTCACGGTCGATCATATCCCCCGTCGATGTCCGAATTACCCGAAGGCATAAACGGTACCCGAAGGCATAAACTATACCCGAAGGCATATACTGTACCCGAAGGTATAAACTGTACCCGAAGGCATAAACTGTACCCGAAGGCATATACTGTACCTGAAGGCATATACTGTACCCGAAGGCATAAACTGTACCCAAAGGCATAAACTGTACCCGAAGGCATAAACTGTACCCGAAGGCATAAACTGTACCCGAAGGCATAAACTGTACCCGAAGGCATAAACTTATCTCATGATGATCTCCAAATCATCCGACTCATCTCCATCCGATGGTCAAAACTGCTCAACGAGCAAGAGTATCAACATACTCGGAAACTATCAATTTCCCGGACTTATCCCCCGGATAGCCCAACAACACAGCTGCTACAACAGCACAGGAGCATCAACATACTCACTACTTCTCAACTTCCTCAACACTTGGATCCGACGACACTTCTCGTTTTCCAAAACTAAGATCTTCATCCCAAGCTTCCTTTCGAGTTTATTATCATTATTTGAAGATTTAGAGGTTGTTTAATGTCTTATGAGTTTTCTTTACAAAATAATATCCTTTTAATCTTATCGCGAATCTTATAAGTTCCCGGGATCTCCAAATCCCAAATGACTCCAGAGAATGTCTCGATCCATGAAAAACCATAACAAGGCCCGAATCTCATTCGTCCTATCAAAACTTTCTCAAAACTCTCAAAATAAAATCGGCATGACCTGCCCGCTATTCTCACTACTCAGAATCACAGATATGAGTACAAGACATAGTTTAAATCATCACCGTCATCAAACATGTCATATAACAAGACATCTCTGAATAAACACGTAGCACTTAGCATATAAATCATGCACCACACATCCTAGATTACCCACATAGCACATAGCATGTAAGTCAATCTCAAAAACATAGTAGTAGATGCATCATCTACATTGTCAAGCGAAGCCTCAGAAAACATTTTCCCAATCATACACAAAGAAGTGCATAAACAGTAAATCAAGTCGAATGCGTCGACACCTAAAGCATTAGCTAGTAAGGTAAGTTGCCCTTACCTTTAGTTATTCCAGCGTTCTCCTCAAACGTTCCTTCACAATGAGCTCCTTGATCTTCAGGAAATTCTTCAAAAGAACCTTTAGAGTAAAACCACAGAATTCCATCAAAGACTATCAGAAACTCAGTAATCAATACTCACTAAGGTTACACGAAGTAGTATATACTCCGAGGTACGATAATCTAGCGCGAATGGACAAGTTTTCGAAAAAGGAATTTTCCCCCTCCCCCCTTAGGGTGCTCGGCCACTATTGGTAATTGTGGGGTTCGATTTTTCTTCGATCAAACTTGGTTCCTATGCTTTCATTAGCCGTAACTAAGGGTATTCTGAACTCGGAAAAATTATCGGATCAAAAACTGTCGCAGGGGTATTTTGGTCATGATTTTTAACTTAGAATTTCAAAACTGAAATCCCAAAAAGCAAATTTGACAGGGACGTTACTAACGACGTTTATGACAACTAATCCTACTAGCACTAAGCTATGGCAATAGTTTTCAGCCTAAAGGTTGAAGCTTTACTCCAAAAATGGGTATTTAAGGCTAAAATTGATTCCGACGGAAATCCGGCGACATTACGGAAAATCTAATCCGGCAGAAGTGATCTTGGGCATGTAGGGAAGATGTTTAGAATCAAAAATGAAATATTCAGGATAGATTTGCAAAAACCTCAAAACTATCAGCTCAGAAAAGTCTATAGAAAAGCTATGGAAAAAGCGATCAGAGGTAAGGATTAGCGACTATACCTCGAAACCTTGAAGTAGCAACTGATTGATCGACGATCAAGCAAGGATTGAACAAAATCTCTTCTCCTTCCTCTCCTCTTGTGGCCGCGGGTTTGGGTGAGAAAATGGGTAAGATTTTTGTGTTTTTCTTCCTTTCTTGGCTATATATAGAGGTTGGCAAAACGCGGTAAAATGAAAGTTTCGCGAATCTGATTTTTCCGGCTTCATTCTCCGTGAATTCTAAGATAGGTTTTGGCGAAAGAATTCCAAAACTAAAATGAGGTCTCCTTGTATTTTTGGCAACTAATGCATAGTCGGTATAAAACTATTTTACCCGATAAGTTGCTTTTTGCATCGGATGACGGAATAGAAAACTTCCTTCTGAAGAAAGATTGAAATCATCAAGAGAAATGGGTGTACGCGTGTGGAATCTTCATTTGATGCTCTGAATAGAAAAAGTCTTCATTGTCGGGTGATTCTAGGGTTTTGAAATACCAGGGTTTCGGTTTCGGCAAACTTCCGATGATTGGAATCGGACGTTCGTAGATCCTAGTGTTTCGCCTCGAAACGATTGTGATATATGGAAAAAGAGAAGTTCTAACATTTCTCTGAAGATTTTTGGAATTAACTTCCATCGTGCCTAAAAGTGAAAACTAGCTATATACTAGGGTTTCTGACCTAGATTTAAGCGTATAACGATCGTGCTATAACTTTTATCGACTTCGGTAAAATCCTTAGACTTTTCCTGAACTTTCTCCTTCATAAATTCATTTCATTTGGTAAACTCTAGTTCAGGTTTCCCTTCACGGAACATCAAGCCTAATCGTAAATGGAAATCTCTTCTACTTATTCTAGCTTAAAAACTTGGGTCCTACATTACTACCCTCCAAAAAGAAAGTTTCGTCCTCGAAACTTAAGGATCAGTAAAATGTTCTGGATATTGTTCCTTGATCTTTTCCTCTAACTCTCATATAGCACCGTCCGTGTCTTTGTTCCAAATAACTTGCACTAAAGCACTCTGCTTTCCCTTCGATTGTTTCACTCTTCTAGTCCCAATGCTGACCGACGGCGTCTCAAAAGACATATCGTCTTCTAACTCTCTGTTGTCCGGTTTGACCACTTGCGTCGGGTCTCCGTTGGAAATAATATTTGTTGGCATTCGTGCAATCGCACAACCTTAACCACTTGCTCCTTTGCTTTTGTTCGTCCAAAATACTGATTAGAAGCCCGGTACTTCTCTATGTTCCGGAGTGAATGCTCAACTTGTCCTCGTGATGTTCACTCATGATCCAAACTCAACTCGGTCGCTTGATAACTCCTAATCAAACTATTGCCTTGGAATCTACTAGTCCATTAACGTCACTTCCAACTTCGCAACCATCCTCATTCGCACCATGAAATCAATCTTCTACTTAATCACCAGTCAAATTAAGACTCGACTTGAGTCTTAATACCTCGTGCATGACAAGACTCATCCCCTTAATCATAAATTCATCAACCACTCATAAGCTAATCATCCTCTTAATATCCAACAATCCATTATTGTCGTCTTTGTCCTCAAAACCTTCCTCACTCAAACCAGTTTACACTCACTGAAATCCCTAACGCTTCGCATAAATCGAGACTTATCCTCTAGAAGATCAATTGATGACCCTATTTTAGTAGTGTTTTTAGGGTCATTTCTTTGGTTGTTTTGAGTCTTTTTGTTGAGTCTCATGTAGTGTTTCATGCATTCTCATGCATTTTTATTCTTTTCTTTAGTTTTTATTTCGTTTTAAGTAAAGTTTAGGACTTGCATGGTTTTGTTGTGTTTTATGAGGGACTTCTTGTGCTAATGAGCTCTTGGAGCTTCTAGAATCTTCCTTGTCTTGTTGGTTAGGTTTGGAGTGCAGAAACTGAAGGAGGAGGAAGGCCAAGAAGCATGGAATTGATGAAGAACATAAAGAGAATTGAAAAGAGGAGTTTCAGAAGCCAAAAAGTCATTTTCAGGCGAGCTAGAGCGCCTAGGCACTGGGAGTGGGCGCCTAGGCGCCAATAGGGTCAGAGAGCATGTTTTTCAACATGCAATTGGCGCTCAGGCGCTCTGAATTGGCGCATGAGCGCCCAGTTTCGTTAGTTTCAGCCTATAAATAAGGCTTAGGCCAATTTCTTTGATACATTTTGTCATTTCACTCATTTTTGGTCAAGTTTGAGAGCTGAGGAGAACTTTGGGGCCAAGGGAGGCTTCCAACTTGTACTTTTCCTCAGGTTTTATTTACATTTTCTTCATGAATTCACTAGCCATGAGTGGCTAGTTTACTTTTTGCTTTGGGTTAAGAGATTCTATGAAACTTTAGTTTATAAATCCTATCTCTATGCATGAGTCTTGATTCAATCTTGTATTTCATTTCCTTATTGCATGTTTAGCTTTGGTGCACCTTTGCTATAGGCTAGATTATAATAGAATGGAAATTTGTTATGATTTAGGGACATGAATTGGAATAGATCCTTCTATACTTGCTTCTAGGAATAGAGTGAGGGTAGGGTTTTGTTGGCCTGAATAATTAAGCTATCATACCTCTTATGAATGTTTAAGTACACAAGGAATTGGGCTTATCTTTCAATTTGAGAGAATTACTTTTATGAGGAATCAACTAGTAAGTACAAAGGCTATAACAACAAGAGTGGAATCAAGGATTTACATGCATAGGATAGGTGGACTAAAATGGATTAGATGATCAAACACCCAAGGCAATTTCCCATCATTTGTTATTTACATCATTATCAACATTGCTCTCTTGCAAAACTTTTGTCACAATCACCCAAAACCAATTTCTGAATTTTACTGTCTTAAGAACTTGCAAACTCTCTACTTAAATCAGTAATTCTCACTCACAATCCCTGTGGTTCGATAATTTAAAACCCGGAGGTATTCGTGCACTTGCGAATTGACCAACAAGTTTTTGGCGCCGTTGCCGGGGATTGTTTGTGGTTTTCGGTTTGAGTTAAAGAGTTTGTTTGTTTGTTTTACTAAGCATTGCATTGAATAGGTGTTACTAACCTTTTCTCTGTTTTTGTGATTTCAGTTTATGCACAGTAGGCTTGGCACGGATCCCATGTTGTTTGGTCCGGAGCCTGAACGTACTCTTCGCTGTCGTCGAGCCCAACAAAGGCTTGAAGCCATGGCTGCTCAAATGACGGAAGAGGAGATGCAAGCCCACATTGAAGAAAGAGTGAATGAGGCTCTTACTCAAAGACTTCAAGAGCAAGAATTGGAGAATGCCAATCGTTCTCTCAGAGACCTCACCTCGGCTGCCATGAGCTACGATTATCCGGGCAGCATAGTTTCCCCCGATGGCACGGGAAACTTTGAGCTGAGGCCGGCATTCATCAACTTGGTGAGCCAAAATCAGTATGGTGGAGGTGCTCTTGAAGATCCTCATGCACACATGGAGCGGTTTATCCGCAATTGCAACACCTACAGAGTTCAGAATGTTTCAGCGGACACAATCCGCTTGAGTTTGTTCCCTTTTTCATTGAGGGATACTGCTGAAGAGTGGTTGAATTCACAGCCCCAAGGTAGCATTACATCTTGGGAAGACTTGGCTGAGAAGTTCACCACAAGGTTTGTTCCAAGAGCCCTCTTGAGAAAACTCAAGAATGACATCATGACTTTTACTCAAACCACCGATGAGAATCTTTATGAAGCTTGGGAGAGGTTCAAGAAGCTCTTGAGGAGGTGTCCTCAACATAACCTTACTCAAGTTGAGCAAGTAGCAAAGTTCTATGATGGTCTCCAATATTCTTCGAGGTTTGGTTTGGATGCGGCTTCAAGTGGAGAGTTCGATGCCTTACTTCCACAAGTGGGGTATGAGTTGATTGAAAAGATGGCTATAAGAGCCATGAACTCTAGTAATGATCGCCAAGCCAGAAGAGGAGTCCTTGAGGTTGAAGCTTATGATCAACTTATGGCCTCCAACAAGCAACTCTCCAAGCAAATGAATGAGATTCAAAATCAAATGAAGACTACCAAGATTGGTGGTCGAGTTGCCAATTTGGAGTGCGTGACTTGTGGAGGGCCACATGACAGCGAAGAATGCACAGAGACTAGACCGGAGGAGAAAGTGAAGGTTATGGGTCAAGCTCGGAATGACCCATTTTAAAATACTTACAATCCAGGATGGAGGAATCACCCTAATTTTTCTTGGAGGCAAGGTAATAATGGGCAAGGAAATGGCTTTCAAAGACAACTTCCTAGCCAAGGATTTCAAGGCCAAAGCTCAAGACAACCTCAAGAGCGAGGAGAAGGTGAAAGTAGTGGTTCCAAGAAGAGCTTAGAAGAGTTGGTGGAAACTTTCATCAACCGGACGGAGAATAATTACAAGAATCAAGAGGCGGCTATCAAGAATCTTAAGAATCAATTTGGCCAGCTGGCCAAGCAAATAGCCGAGAGACCTCAAGGTAAGTTTCCCTCCGACACTATCCCCAATCCTAAGCAAGAGAATGCCTCTATTGTAGCCACTAGAAGTGGGAGAGTGATGAATGAATTGAAGAAAAAAACAGAGGGAGAAAAGAGAGAGGAGATAGTGGGAGGAGAAGTAGTTGTACCTATTAAGGTGAGAGAGGAAGTTGAGCGTACTCCTGAAACTAGCAAGGTTCCGTTCCCTAAAGCATTGGCTAAGAAGAGCTTAGATAAAAGTTTTCAAAGTTTGTTGATGTTTTCAAAAAGCTCCACATTAGTATTCCGTTTGCCGATGCTTTGGAACAAATGCCTATATATGCTAAGTTTATGAAGGATATTCTGCATAAGAGAAGAAGGTTGAAGGGAGTAGATGAGACGGTGTTGATGACGGAGGAATGTAGTGCCATTTTGCAGCGGAAGATGCCGGAAGAAAGAAGGGACCCCGGAAGTTTCACTATTCCGGTGGAAATTGAAGGCATGGCGGAGGTGGAAGCTTGTGTGATCTTAGAGCGAGCATCAATTTGATGCGCTCACCATGTTTGAGAGGCTTAACCTAGGAGAGGTTACTCCAACCATGCTTTCCTTGCAAATGGCGGATCGATCCTTAAGACTCCATATGGGATTGTGGAGGATGTAATGGTGCGGGTGGACAAGTATGTGTTCCCCGTGGATTTTTGTTGTGCTTGATATGGAGGAGGATGAGAAGATTCCTCTCATTCTTGGTCGACCTTTCTTAGCTACTGGTAGAGCTAAGATTGACGTTGACAAGGGTCACCTCATTCTCCGTGTTGGTAAGGAAA
>NC_080043.1:46326119-46359823 GCF_012489685.1 Lotus japonicus
TAAGAGACCACCTGAGTGTCATCACAATCAGCGTGCTTCCAGAATTCCTTTACCAGCTTCTCAAACACCGGTCCTCGAAGTCGAATGAAGTAGTTTCCCCAACCTTGAGCTTGGACTTCAGGACGGAGATCAAACCCATTTGCAGCCAAGTTGTCGAGGTTGAATCTCCATTCTGCAAGGACTTGGAGTTCCTCAGGAGGAAATACACAGTGAACGGCACAGCCCCGTTCTGCAAATAGGAACAACCTGCTCTTGAGCTTGAGCTTGTTCTTGTGCTGGGTTCTCAGAGCCCCTTTGACCCGTTGCCAAACCGACTACCATGTGAGGGAACTGAGGTGCATCTGCAGTAGATCTTCTGGTTTGTCTCACCATTTTGAAGAGGTTGAAGGTTTGAGGTAGAAGATGAAGTTTGAAGGATGAAGAGAGATCGAGAGAGAATTCGAGAGGAGCGGTTTTTGAAAACAGAGAGTGCGAGAGTGAAAACCGGAAGTGAAGGGAACGTGTGTGGATAGTGGGTTTATCAAATAACCGTTGTTGATTCAAAAAGCACTTTAAGATCAACGGTTGAAAATTAAAGATAGACAGTAACAGTAAAATACACAATCACACACAGAAGATAAGCATATCTACACGCAATCACAACAGACTGTCACACGGGCACAAGGAACTATGCATCAGAAATTCTGACGCACGTGTTGTTGTCTCAGCTTCAGAGTCAGTACCAGTGGGCACACACACTCTGATTGAGTTACCTTCTGGACTAGACATCTTCTGATCAAGAAGTATCATAGTCAGAGGTTCTGATCTATCTTCACTCTGGACAAAAGTCCATGTTTAGATTTTTCAGAATAAAATTAAATCTATCTTCAGCTAAGGGCTTTGTAAAGATATCTGCCCATTGATGGTCAGTATCAACAAACTTCAGAAGAAGTACGCCCTTCTGCACATAATCTCTAATGAAGTGATACTTTACCTCAATGTGCTTTGCCCTTGAATGCAAGATAGGATTCTTGCTCAACGAAATTGCAGCAGTGTTATCACAATAGATTGGGATATTGCTCTCAAGGATCTGATAATCCTCCAGCTGATGTTTCATCCAGAGCATCTGAGTGCTGCATATTGCTGCTGAGATATATTCTGCCTCTGCAGTTGATAGAGCAATGGTTGATTGCCTCTTGCTTGCCCATGAGACTAGATTGCTTCCCAGAAATTGACAATTTCCAGAAGTACTTTTTCTCTCTGTTCTATCTCCAGCATAATCAGCATCACAATAACCTGAAAGCTTATACTCTGATGTTTTCTTATACATCAAGCCAAGGTTAGTGGTGCCTTTCAGATACCTTAGGATCCTCTTAACAGCAGTTAAGTGGGTTTCCCTTGGATCTGATTGGAAACGAGCACATAAATGAACACTAAATAATATGTCTGGCCTAGATGCAGTTAAGTACAGAAGTGAACCTATCATGCCACGATAGAGCTTCTGACATACTTTACCACTTATATCTTCTTTTTCCAGAATGCATGTTGGATGCATTGGAGTCTTGGCCACTGTAGATTCCAGCATATTGAACTTCTTCAGAAGTTCCTTAGTGTACTTGCTCTGATGGATATATGTTCCTTCTGGTGTTTGATCAACTTGTATTCCCAGAAAGTACTTTAATTCTCCCATCATACTCATCTCAAATTCAGCCTGCATCATCTCAGAAAATTCTTTGCATAGAGATTGATTAGCAGAGCCAAATATAATATCATCAACATAAATTTGCACAATTAAGATATCATCTTTATAAGTCTTGCAAAAGAGAGTTGTATCTACTTTACCCCTTACAAACTCATTCTCCAGAAGGAATGAGCTAAGTCTCTCATACCATGCTCTGGGAGCTTGCTTCAGACCGTAGAGTGATTTCTTCAATTTGAACACATGGTCTGGTTTCTTTTCATCTTCAAAACCTGGGGGTTGATGAACATAGACTTCCTCTGAGATATAACCATTTAGGAAGGCACTCTTTACGTCCATCTGATGTAGAACTATGTTGTGATTTACTGAGAAAGAAATCAATAGTCTGATTGCCTCCAGTCTTGCTACTGGAGCAAATGTTTCAGTGTAGTCTATTCCTTCCTGCTGGCTGTAGCCTTGAGCAACTAGCCTTGCCTTGTTTCTGACTACATCTCCTTTCTCATTTAGCTTGTTTCTGAATACCCATTTCGTTCCAATAACATGGACATTCTCAGGCTTCTTCACTAAACTCCAAACATCGTTCTTGGAGAATTGATTCAATTCTTCTTCCATGGCCAGAATCCAATCCTTGTCCTGAAGAGCTTCATCTATGGACTTGGGTTCAATTAAGGACACCAATCCTTTCAGACTCAGCAAGGTCTCTTCAGAGGGTCTGAAGGCAGATCTGGTTCTGACTGGTTCATCTTTGTTGCCCAGAATCAATTCCTTAGGATGAGCTGCAGTGATTCTGCTCTTCTTCAGAGTTTGTGAGTTAGAGGGACCAGCTTCTTCCTCTGGTTCATCTTCCTCTGGCTCAACTTCCTCTGGAGCTTTGCCTTTGTCAGAAACATTAATGCTTAAATCTGCAAACTTTTCAACTAGCTTTGACTGGTCAGAGTCAAGCTTATCATCAAATCTAACATGAATAGATTCTTCAATAGTCTTAGCATCAGTATTATAAAATCTAAAACCTTTAGATCTATCAGAATAACCAAGTAATAGACACTTAGAAGATTTAGCATCAAATTTATGCAATCTATCCTTAGTATTGAGAACATAACAAACACAGCCAAAAGGATGAAAATAAGAAATGTTGGGTTTTATGTTCTTCCACAATTCATAAGGAGTCTTATTCAGAATTGGTCTCACAGAGATTCTGTTCTGAATGTAACATGCTGTATTTACTGCCTCTGCCCAAAAGTGCTTAGCCATGCCAGTTTCTTGGAGCATGGTTCTAGCCATCTCCTGAAGAGTTCTGTTCTTCCTCTCAACAACACCATTTTGTTGAGGAGTTCTGGGACAAGAGAAATCATGTGCAATTCCATAGGAATCAAACAGACTCTCAAACTTGTCATTCTCAAACTCTCCACCATGGTCACTTCTGACACGCACAATTCTACAAGCCTTCTCGTTTTGCACTTGAGCAATGAAGGTAGAGAACACAGCATGAGACTCATCCTTGCGGGTTAGAAACTTTACCCATGTCCAGCGGCTATAGTCATCAACGATAACCATTCCATATCTCTTGCCACCTATAGACTCAGTTTTCACTGGTCCAAACAGGTCGATATGCAGAAGTTCTAACGGCCTTGAGGTTGAGACAACATTCTTTGCCTTGAAAGGGACTTTTGTGAATTTGCCTTTCTGACATGCTTCACAAAGAGCGTCTGAAGCGAACTTCAGATTGGGTAAGCCCCTGACAAGGTTTAGCTTGCTCAGCTGAGAAATCTTTCTCATACTGGCATGCCCTAACCGTCTATGCCATACCCACTGCTCTTCATTAACAGACAGAAGGCACTTCACATTCTGAGCCTCCAACTCAGATAATCTGATCTTATAAATGTTGTTCTTCCTCTTGCTGTTAAACAGAACAGAGCCATCGATCTGACTTACAGCCCGGCAGGACTTTTGATTGAATATAACATCATAACCCTTGTCAGCTAATTGACTTATAGACAATAAGTTATGTGTTAAGCCATCTACCAATAAAACATTATCAATGCATGGACTACTATCTACACAAATAGTACCAGTACCAATAATTTTACCCTTTTCATTTCCTCCAAAGCCAACTTCGCCTCCAGGCTTAAGTTTCAGCTCTCGGAACATACGCTTTTCTCCCGTCATGTGACGCGAGCATCCACTGTCCAGATACCATGATTGGTGTTTCAGTGGAGCTATCAAGGATATCTGCAACATAGATAATCTTGTCCTTAGGTACCCACTTTCTGGGTCCTCTTTTGTTAGTTACCCCAAAGGTTCTGATCACCTTGGGTGTCTCAACATGATATTTTAAAGGAATATTTGCATGATATTTAGTCATAGAGAAAGATCCCTTTTTAAGAGGGTTTTTAGCAACTTCAGCAGGTACAGGATCAGGCAATATGGTACCAGAGGGAACAAAGCATTCATACAAGGATTTAGCTTTAGACACAGAAGGCTCATTTCTAATTGGTTTAGAATAGCCAATGCCATGCATTCCATTTCTGCTTACACCATAGATCATTGAAGCCATTAAGCTTCTATCTACGCTTTTAGCCAGGAATCTTTGAAAAGATTTTTCATACTTAGATTCATGCTTACTATCAGAGGCATCGCAGGCAATAACTTCTTCTAACTTTGCAATTTGATTCTTAAGCACAGAGTTAGAATTAACTAAAGCATGGTTATCATTTTTCAAATCAGATATGATTTTCTCATGTTCAGAAGGAGTTTTAGAAACAGCAGATAAGTTCTTTTTCAGCTTCTTATGCCTAGACAACAAGGAGTTATACTTATCCATGATATCAGACAAAGCATGTTTCAGTTCAGAGGTAGAGAAGGAAGCAAATACCTCATTTTCATCGTCAGAGTCTGGATCTCCTTCTGATTCTGAGTCAGAGTCAACAGCTTCCTTTGACTCTGTTCCTTTGTCTTTGACAATAGCCATGAGTCCTTGGACTTCACCATCAGAGTCAACATCCTCTGACTCTGATTCATCGAATGTCACCATCAGACTCTTCTTGGTCTTGAAGTGCTTCTTTGGCTTCTTGTCCTTCTTCAATTTTGGACAGTCACTTTTGTAGTGCCCTGATTCTTTGCACTCAAAGCAAGTGACTTCCTTGATTGATGACTTCTTCTGACCTGAGGATTCAGACTTTCCTCTTGCCTTTCCAGAGCCTTTGAACTTGCTCTGCCTGTGCTTCCAGATGCGGTTGAGTCTCTTGGAGATCAGAGTCAGCTCATCTTCATCAGAATCTTCTGATGCTTCTTCAGATTCTTCTTCTTCAGCTTGAAGAGCCTTTGACTTCTCAACCTTAGCCTTTTCAGATTTGGATTTCAAGGCTATGGACTTTTTCCTCAGATCTTGCATCTCTGAGCGCTTCAGCTCATGGCATTTCAAAATGCTGATGAGTTCTTCTAAACTCATATTCTCAACATCTCTCGTGAGCTCTATTGAAGTCACCAAAGGCATCCAACTTTCAGGAAGACACCTGATGACCCTTATGACGTGATCTTTTGTTGTGTAGCTCTTGTTGAGAGGACGTATGCCAGCTACAAGCAGTTGAAATCTGGAGAACATTTCTTCAATGGACTCATTTGGCTCCATGATGAAGGATTCATACTTTTGGATCAAAGACAATGCCTTTGATTCTTTGACTTTCTTGTTTCCTTCATGAGACATCTTCAGAGAATCAAAAATGCCTTTAGCAAACTCACGATCTGTAATCTTCTGGTACTCCTCATAGGAAATAGCACTTAGAAGAATTGCTCTTGCTTTATGATGTTGTGAGTACAGCTTCTTTTGATCTGCAGACATCTCTGACCTTGGGATCTTTTTGCCATCTGCATCAACTGGACGCTCATAGCCATCCACAATAATATCCCAGAGATCTGCATCGAAACCCAGAAAGAAACTTTCCAGTCTATCTTTCCAATATTCGAACCTTTGACCATCGAACATAGGAGGCTTTGCGTTGTAACCATCTCTTTGAGTTTCACTGGTGGTGGCAGCCATTGTTTTTCACACCGGCCCGGATCACTGAACACTGTTAGGTGTGGTAATCAGAACTTGCGCTCTGATACCAATTGAAGGTATGAAAAACGGTAGAAAGGGGGGGTTTGAATAACGTTTTCAGTACAAAACTACCACCTTAAAGATTTTAACAAATCTTTTCGAGAACTAAGTGCAAAAGATAGAGATAGAAAAGCACACAAGGATTTTATCCTGGTTCACTTGATAAATCACTCAAGCTACTCCAGTCCACCCGTTAAGGTGATTTCTTCCTTCTTAGAATGAAGGCAATCCACTAATCAGATAATTGTTACAACTGCACTTGAAACCTACAAGTGACTAACAATACACTGACTTAGCTATCACTAAGATTCACTCTCTTAGTCTTCTCTAGGATCCGATCAACCTTGATCTCCTAAAGGAATCACCACTAAGATTCACTCTCTTAGTCTTCTTAAGGATACTGACCTACCCGGTCCCTTAAGGAAAATCAAACAACTGTTTGAGGTTGGTGTTTACAAGGGTTTGCTTCTGAATAAGCTGAGTGTAAACTAAATAAATTACAAGATGAAAGAAAGCTTAGAATATTTTGAATATCTTGCGCGTGTATTGCTTCTTAGTTTCTTGGCCGCTTCTTTCAATCTTCAGCCTCTATATATACTCCAAGGATTAGGGTTGAGCGTTGCATGGGAAATGCTACCGTTGGAGGGCAGTTCTGGAAAATCCAGCTTCTGCTGTGGCTGAGAACGTTAGGTAGGTCGTCAGGAAGGTACACTTGCTTTTGTACTTGGATAGCGACTTGACCTTTTAACCTAGGAGACTTCTGATCAGAGGAATGCTTCGTATGGGAACTTGTGAAGCCGGTTGATCAGAGTCAGAGGGAAAGCACAGATCCTCTGACCATTGTATCTTCTGATTCTGAACTCAGAGGGAAGAACATGGCCTTCAGAGTTTCTTGCTTCTGGACTTCAGAGTTTCCACTATTCAGCTTCTGGATCTTCAGAGTCTTCTACACCATCAGAACATCTGAACCTTCAGTGTTTCTTGGTTGTCAGAACTTCTGGATCATCAGAGCTTCTAGCGACTGAGTCCTCATCAGAGTTTGTATATCTTCAGATCTTCTGAAGCTTTTCCACTGTTCATACTGAACATGGTGAATGCGAAAGCGTTGCTTGGGTTACCCTTTATACACAGTGCTTCTGATTTGTGTGAAATTGAGTCAGGGTCAGAGCCTGTAAATAGCACACTCAGAAAAACACGTTAGAGTACCACAATTGTTCATATCAAAAGGTTAACTTGTAATCATCAAAACATAGAGTTGTACTACTAGATCAAAACTTGATCTTACATCCTTCGCTCTTTGAGCAATTTGTTTAGCCATCCAAGGGATGAGCCGAGAAGCTTCACTGAGGCGTGAGACCTTGTGAAAGCGAGAATCTTCACTGAGGCGTGAGACCTCGTGGAAAGCATGGATCTTCACTGAGGTGTGAGACCTCGTGGACAGCATGGAACTTCACTGAAGCGTGAGACTTCGTGCAAGTGTGTAAATTCACTGAGGCGTGAGACCTTGTGAAAGCAGAAAACCTCACTGAAGCGTGAGACTTCGTGAGAGCATTGATGACTCGAAGAGTTATCGTGAGTGATTGCACTCTTTTTATGATTTATTGTATTTTGTCGCAGAATCGACATTCACCTTAGGGTATTCTTTTTAGAGACAATAAGTTAGCTAGAACACGTGGCGACGTGTTGAGTGAGGTCGGAGACGTTGTTTGACTAATCACTTTGCATCATGCACTCATTTTGAGGTATTAACACGGGACGAACTCTGTAAGACCCAAGATTTTAAGCTTAGGATCAGTGGAAGAGATTTCCATTTACGATTAGGGTTGATGTATTGTGAAGGGAAACCTGAACTATAGTTTACCAAATGAAATAAATTTATGAAGGAGAAAGTTCAGGAAAAGTCAAAGGATTACATCATGATCGATAAAAGTTATAGTACGATCGTTATACGCTTAACCTAGGTCAGAAACCCTAGTATATAGCAAATTTTCACTTTTAGGCACGATGGAAGTTAATTCCAAAAATCTTCAGAGAAATGTTAGAACTTCTCTTTTACCATATATCAAAATCGTTTCGAGGCGAAACTCTAGGATCTACGAACGTCCGATTCCAATCATCGGAAGTTTGCTGAAACCGAATCCCTGGTATTTCAAAACCCTAGAATCACCCAACTATGGGGACTTTTTCTATTCAGAGCTTCAAATGAAGATTCTACACGCGTACACCCATTTCTCTTGATGATTTCAATCTTTCTTCAGAAGGAAGTTTTCCATTCCGACATTCGATGCAAAAAGCAACTTATCGGGTAAAATAGTTTTACACCGACTATGCTTTAGGTTCCAAAAATATAAGGAGACCTCATTTTAGTTTTGGAATTATTTCGCCAAAACCTATCTTAGAATTCACGGAGAATGACGCCGGAAAAATCAGATTTGCGAAACTTTCATTTTCCCGCGAATTTCCATCTTCTATATATAGCAAACAAGTGAGAAAAAAACACAAAACTCCTCCATTTTCTCTCCTCAAGGCCGCGAGTTCATCCAAGGAAGAAGGAAGAAGAATTTTCTTCATTACTTGCTTGATCGTCGATCAATCAGTTGCTACTTCAAGGCTTCGAGGTATAGTTGCTAATCCTTACCTCTGATCGTTTTTTCCATAGCTTTTATGTAGACTTTTCTGAGCTGATAGTTTATGGGTTTTTGCAAAACTATCCTGAATCTTTCATTTCTGATTCTAAACCTCTTCTTTATGTGCCCAAGATCACTTCTGCCGGATTAGATTTTCCGTTATGTCGCCGGAATTCCGTCGGAATCAAATTTAGCCTAAAATACCCATTTTTGGAGTTTTTGAGGTAAAGCTTCAACCTTTAGGCTAAAAACTATCGCCTTAGCTTAGTGCTAGTAGGATTAGTTGTTATAAACGTCGTTGGTGACGTCCCTGCAAAATTTGGTTTTTGGGATTTCAGTTTTGAAATTTCTAAGTTAAAAATCATGACCAAAATACCCCTGTGATAGTTTTTGATCCGATAATTTTTCCGAGTTCAGAATAACCTTAGTTACGGCTAATGATAGCATAGGAACCAAATTTGATCGAAGAAAAATCGAGTCTCCTAATTGTGTAAAGTGGCCGAACCTATTAGGGGGAGAGGAGGAAAATTTCCTTTTCTGAAAACTTGTCTTTCGCGCTAGATTATCGTACCTTAGAGTATAGATTACTTCGAGTAACCTTAGTAAGTATCGAGAGCTTAGTTTTTGATAGATTCTGATAGTATTTCTGTGGTTTTGCTCTAAAGGTGATTTTGAGGAATTCCTAGAGGAGCAAGCCTTTGATTGTGAACAAGTGTTAGGAGATCGTCCTGGAGAATCTACAGGTGAGGGCTTCTCACTGAATCTCTAGTTAATGCTTAGGGTCGATGTTTTCGACATTGTTTATTGTTTATGCACTGGATTGTGTGTGATTGGAAAATGTTTTCTGAGGCTTCGGCTGACAATGTAGATGATTCATCTACTGAATGTTTTTGAGATTGACTTACATGCTATGTGCTATGTGGGTAATCTAGGATGTGTGGTGCATGCTTTATACGCTAAGTGTTAAGTGTTTATGATGAGATTTATGGATATATGACATGTTGTAGATTGTGATGATTTAAATATGCTTTGCACTCGAAACTGAGATTCTGAATGGTGAGGATAGCGGGCAGGTCATGCCGATTTTATTTTGAGAGTTTTGGAGGAAGCTTGATAGGACGAATGAGATTCGGGCCTTGTTATGATGTTTATGGATCGAGACATTCTCTGGAGTCATTTGGGGATTTGGAGATCCCGAGAACTTATAGGATTTGCGATAAGACTAAAAGGATATTATTTTGAAAAGAAAACTCATAAGACATTAAACAACCTCTAAATCTTTAAGTAATGGCGTTAACCTCGAAAGGAAGCTTTGGATGCAAATCTTAGTTGTGGAAAGCGAGAAGTGTCGTTGGATCCCAAGTAATGAGAATGTTAAGAAGTTGTGAGTATGTTGATACTCCTGTGCTCTGGGAGCAGTTGGTTTAGCCATCCAAGGGATGAGCCGAGAAGCTTCACTGAGGCGTGAGACCTTGTGAATGCGGGATACTCCACTGAGGCGTGAGACCTTGTGGAAAGCATGGATCTTCACTGAGGCGTGAGACCTCGTGAACAGCATGGAGCTTCACTGAGGCGTGAGACCTTGTGAATGCGTGATCTTCACTGAGGCGTGAGACCTTGTGATGAGCATGAAACTTCACTGAAGCGTGAGACTTCGTGCAAGTGTGTAAATTCACTGAGGCGAGAGACCTTGTGAAAGCATAAAACTTCACTGAAGCGTGAGACTTTGTGAATGTGTGAGACTCCACTGAAGCGTGAGACTTCGTGAGAGCATTGATGACTCGAAGAGTTATCGTGAGTGGTTGCACTCATTTTATGATTATTGTATTTTGTCGCAGAATCGACTTTTACCTTAGGGTAAGCTTTTAGAGACATTAATTTACCTAGAACACGTGGCGACGTGTCGAGTGAGGTCGGAGACGTTGTTTGGCTAATCACATTGCATTCATGCACACATAGGAGGTTAATACACGGCGTGATTACCGGACCTCGTTGGATTCCAAAATGGTCATAAGACCCGGATTTCCGCGTAAGAGCGCTGTTAGGTGACTCTTAGTAGTTGATCTGACTACCTTGTGGTGTAAGAGGCACGCTGGCCGAAATGGTCCCACCGTGGCTGGTGTTAGGGCTGATCCGTTTGATGTCCATCACGTTCCGGATTGCATATTGGTTGACTGGGTTAACCTGCATATCATTTCATGCGACATGCATACTGACTTAGTTGATGAGTGTGTTTGATACTTGTTAGTTCTACTTGATGCATGTTAACTGTGTTTTACTGTCGTTATATTCTTTGTGGAATAATGCAACCCTAGGATGTTATCGCTAGTTATAAGCCTAAGTGGCTAATCTTTTAATGGTATCTATTGGTGGTATTATTTATATAATTCTTTGGAGTTGACCCTCGCGTCTTCTGTGTGTGCTTTGGCGAACAAACGCCCTTTGTCAGATGTCTTTGGCGGGCTGATTCATGATGGTTCATCCTTCGGGAGGAACTAGGGTTGAGGTGCAGGAACTGGAGCGTATCGCGGTTGCGAGAGGAGGACGGATGGTGTATGTAGACTAGGTCGTTCTGGATTTCGAATTCGGACGACGATCATGCTAGCATGTAGGATTGAGTGTTAGTGTGAGCTCCTCGAGATGGGATTAGTGTAGGAGTAGAGTCCTAGCTCTGAACATCATTTGTTCCTTTGGGAACAGGGTAGTTTCCCACCTATAGCTTTTTGTGTGGTTTCTTTACGGGAATCACAGGGAGTTGGTTGGTCTTAGGAGGTCTTGTTTTAGGCCATCTGGGATGACTTATTCTCAGTTTTGAGGGATGGTGTTGCAGACACTTCACCTTTTTATTTGGTTTGTACATATTGCCTACGGGCGTTACAGTTTTCTTTCCGTCACTGGAGGTTACTCGTGACGAGGTTGTTACTTACAGCGGGGGCTGTTTATATATTGTATATTAGTTTTATTACTTTTCGCATTTGGGTTTTATTCAATTCAGTCTTGTCTTAGTTATTATAAAAAAAAAATATTCACGTTTTTTTCGCATTAAGTTTATTTTGGTTACTAAAGTGACGCCACCGAAATCGGGGTGTTACAAACTCCGGACCTCGGTGGATTCCAAAATGGTCATAAGACCCAGATTTCCATATAAGAACACTGTGGTGATTCTTAGTAGCAGACGGAAATGGCAGACCTTCGGGTTCACTGCTGATCTGACTACACTTTGTGTGGTGTAAGAGACACGCGAGCGGAAATGGTCCCACCGTTGCTGGTGCTAGGGCTGACTCGTTGATTCCCATCCGTTCCGGAATGCATTTTGTCAACCAGCATTGCATTTCATGCAACATGCATACTGACTTAGTTGCTGAGTGTGATTGATAATTGTTAATCCTATTTGATGCATGCTAATTGTTATTATCGTCTTTTATATTCTTTGTGAAATATACAACCCTAGGATGTTATCTCTAAATTATAAGCCTAAGTAGCTATCACTTAAACTGTATCTATTGAAGTTATTACTTACTTAATTCTTTGGAGTTGACCCTCGCGTATTCTGTGTGTGCTTTGGCGGACTACGCCCTTTGTCAGATGTCCATGGCGGACTGATTCACGATGGTTCACCCTTCGGGGGGGGAACTAGGTTTGAGATGCCGGAACAGGAGCGCATCGCGGTAGCAAGAGGAGGACGGATGGTGTACATAGACTTGGTCGTTCTGGATTCAGGTTCAGACGACGATCACGCTAGCACGTAGTTCTGAGCGCTGGTGTGAGCTCCTCGAGACAGGATTAGTGTAGGAGTAGGGTCGTAGCTCGGACCATCATTGTTTCTTTTGGGAACTGTAAGACCTGGATTTGCAGAACAAGTTAAGTTCCGACTCACGCGTAGAATCAGTGTAAGCGTGACAGGAGTTTGATATTTGAGGAAGGTTAATGAAGAAGAAAGTTCAGGAATTGCTTGAGGAATGTTGCGTAGTTGCTTTCGGAGTTAGTGCGAGTCGTCTGCACACCTGCTTTATGGCGAGCGTGTCCAGAGTAGGCTAATTTCTCTTTAGAGCAACGTTTTAAGTTAGATTTCGAATCCTTGGAAAATTTAAAGGTTCTCTTTATTTTTCCTTTGACCAGCGTTTCATTTTGGAACTCTGGACTGTACGCACGATAGGTTTCACTTTTCGGATGTCCGACGACGCTAATTTCTTTGCTTCGAAACCCTAGATTCGAGCGATGGATGAAGACTTTTTCTATTCAAAGAGTTGAAGGGTCGTGGGCTGTTCCTTTAGGGGGGGGAGTCTTTCGTTTTCGAAAACTTGTCTTTTCGTACCCGATGGTCGTATTCTGAAGCTTTAATGCTTTGTCTATCGTTCATGTGTTGTATTGCGATCGAACTAATCGATTTTGTTTGGATTCTGCTTTGTTTTTCTCCGAGGTCCAGTTGAAGGAACTTTGGGAGTTTCAGAGCATTTGTGTGAAGAAGATTTTGATTACGAGGCTGGAGCAGCTCGAGGTTAGGGCAACTTACATATTAGCTATGACTGCATGATAGGCGTCGATAAATTCGACTTATGTTTATCTGATGTTGATTATGATGATGAGTTGATGTTATGATGCTTTTCTATAACTTGTGATGTTGTGATATTGTTGGATTGTGTGTTTTGACGCGATTTCGGAGTGGGGAACCTCTGAACTGGTTAAAGTTGGTGTTTCGGGTTGGATGAACAACCCTAGGCAAGTCCAAATGTGGGGTTTGAGACTTGGCCATATGTTGGAATTCTTAGACTTTCCCCGGAAAATGTATTTTGGGTGGTTGAACTTTGAAAACTTAGAACGATAGAGCTTTGAAAACTAGAGACTTTGGGAGACTTAGACTTTGAGAAATAAACTCATAACCTGACTAATGTGAATTGAACTTATTTTTGTTAACGGATAATCATAGGAGAAACTGAAGCGGAAAATATTTACGAAAGACGGGGAAAAGTCGACTTTGTTGTGGGTCTGGAGAGTTTTGGAATTGGGAAAGCCACTAAGGTGAGCTATGGTGATGATTGAAGGTCACCGAGTACTCTAGTACTCTTGGGAGTGTTGCTGGAGCCGTGTTGTATTGACCGACACTTAGTGCTCTTGTTGTTTGGGCTGTGTTGTATTGACCGACACTAGACCCTTGTGAAGGTATGAAAAACGGTAGAAAGGGGGGGTTTGAATAACGTTTTCAGTATAAAACTTCCACCTTAAAGATTTTGACAAATCTTTCGAGAACTTAAGTGCTAAAGATAAGAGATAGAAAAGCACACAAGGATTTTATCCTGGTTCACTTGATAAATCACTCAAGCTACTCCAGTCCACCCGTTAAGGTGATTTCTTCCTTCTTAGAATGAAGGCAATCCACTAATCAGGTAAGAGTTACAACTGCACTTGAAACCTACAAGTGACTAACAATTACACTGACTTAGCTCACACTAAGATTCACTCTCTTAGTCTTCTCTAGGATCCGATCAACCTTGATCTCCTAAAGGAACTAAACAAACTGTTTATCAAAGAATTGTTTACAAGAGATTTGCTTCTAAAAAGCTAATAGTAAACTCAATGAATTTCATATGAAAGAAAAACTTAGAAGAATTTAAGATTGTCTTGCGCGTATGTGAATGCTTCTAGCCGTTTCTTTCAGTCTTCAGCCTCTTTATATACTCCAAGGATTAGGGTTGAGCGATGCATGGGAAATGCTACCGTTGGAGGGCAGTTCTGGAAAATCCAGCTTCTGCTGTGGCTGAGAACGTTAGGTAGGTCGTCAGGAAGGTACAGTTGCTTTTGTACTTGGATAGCGACGCGACCTTTAAACCTAGGAGACTTCTGATCAGGGGAATGCTTCATATTGGAACTTGTGAAGCCGGTTGATCAGAGTTAGAGGGAAAGCCCAGATCCTCTGACCATTGTTTCTTCTGATTCTGAACTCAGAGGGAAGAACAAGGTCTTCAGAGTATCTTGCTTCTGGACATCAGAACTTCACTAATCAGCTTCTGGATCTTCAGAGTCTTCTACACCATCAGAACATCTGAACCTTCAGTGTTTCTTGGTTATCAGACTTTCTGGATCTTCAGAGCTTCTAGTGACTGAGTCCTCATCAGAGTTTGTATAACTTCAGAACTTCTGAAGCTTTTCCACTGTTCATACTGAACATGGTGAATGCGAAAGCGTTGCTTGGGTAGCTCTTTATACACAGTGCTTCTGATTTGTGTGAGATTGAGTCGAGGTCAGAGCCTGTAAATAGCACACTCAGAAAAACACGTTAGAGTACCACAATTGTTCATATCAAAAGGTTAACTTGTAATCATCAAAACATAGAGTTGTACTACTAGATCAACACTTTGATCTTACAATCTCCCCCTTTTTGATGATGACAAAACTAAGATTTTTGATGAACAATTCTTAAAAATTAAACTGAATTCACTCAGAGTTTAGAGATATAGAATAACACTTATCCTGATGTGAATAGTTTATCTTGCTCATTCTGAATTCAAGTCACTGCTTGATTCTGAGCTTAGCTCCCCCTGAATCTAATACTTGATGAAAATGTTAGTAAAGTCTAGATTCTGAGCTAAATGATATAAGAGTTCAGAGTGAAAAACTTATGACATAGATGAAAATTGAGTAATCAGAGCGCATAAGTAATCAGAGTCACGGACAGGGTATCAGAGTCTTGAGTATCAGAGTCAACTTAGAATCACTTCAGAAGAAGTGAAATGTATTCCTTGTGTTTGCCCAGTGACACATCTATGGTCATGAAGGTGGAACTCTTAAATTCTCCAAAAGAAAAATAAATCACACTAACACATCTTACACATCAAAAACTGGGTTTACTCCCCCTTTTTGTCATAAGCAAAAAGCTTGGGGTGTGAAAAACTTAGCTTGAAGTACAAGGTACTCCCCCTTAGAGAAGGTCTAAGTTTAAAGGAAATGAAAACGATGCAAGAATCAGAGTTAGGCGAAATAAATGGAAGAGTTAATGCAAGAGAAGAACGTTTACCACCGGTCAAGTGAGTAAAGAGAAGGGTCAGTTACCAAGAACTTAACCTCGAGAAACCATAGGAGCATTAACTTTCAGAGAGAAAGTGAAGCCTATATAAAGCGTTGGAGAGAAAGGTAAGCTTCACACCTCGAACAATTTTCAGTAAAGAAAATGGCATCATACATCGTAGCACTAGAAGAGCTGAGGAAGAAGGCCTTTGAAGAGGACTTGTTCCTGAACATCAGGCATCCAGAGGGTGCAACGACCATCGCGGAGCTAACACGGACACTGCTGGAAGAGGACCTGCGTCCAGAGTTGGAGAGAGACCTGAAGGAATTTCTTGCCTTCGTGGAGGAGGTGCAAGAACTCAGCCGGCTTGAACTCAAGCTGCTGGAAGAAAAAGAGGGTTTGGAAGAGAAGCTCAAGACCGCAGAAGAGAGTCTGGAGAGGGATGAGCTAAAGGACAGGCTCAGCAACATCCAGTATGCACTGGATCGTCTGGAGAAGGATAGGTCATAGCAGCGCCAGGAGTGCAGAAGAATGAGGAGAGATTCTCCATTCTAGACTTAGGGAAAAAATGTAAACATAAAGAATGTATGATGTAAAAAAAAAAAAAA
The DNA here is from genome assembly GCF_012489685.1 of Lotus japonicus. NCBI lineage: Eukaryota > Viridiplantae > Streptophyta > Magnoliopsida > Fabales > Fabaceae > Lotus > Lotus japonicus. The sequence goes on from NC_080043.1 coordinate 46,342,132, forward strand.
AAAAAAAAAAAAAAAAAAAAAAAAAAAAAAAATTATGAAAGAAAAGATTTTTGCAAACATATGTGACACAAATATATATATATATGCATAGTAATCACAGACGAACAAAGTAGAATAAATAAATAAGAAGAAACAGAGTTTTAACAAAAATAAAACAAAGTTAAAGAAAAAGAAAAACGAAGAGATCCTAAAGCTAAGGTTTATCAGTTCGTCGCAGAAGTTCCATCATCATGTGCTTCATCTCAATCAGCATGGATTCATGAATGTCAAGACGCTGTTCCATGATGTCGAGTCTGGATGAGCTTGACTGAGCAGAACTGGAAGGAACATTCTGAGCAGCTTGAGGATCTGGAATGGAAGCAGAAGCAGCAGGAGTGAACACAACTGGTGCAAGTGCTTGGCATCTAAGAGCTTCAGCCTCAGCTTCAAGTCGCTCGGCCTCTAGTCTGGCTTGTTCAGCTTGAGGAGCTTCATCTATGGACTTGGGTTCAATTAAGGACACCAATCCTTTCAGACTGAGCAAAGTCTCTTCAGAAGGTCTGAAGGCAGATCTGGTTCTGACTGGTTCGTCTTTGTTGCCCAGAATCAATTCCTTAGGGTGAGCTGCAGTGATTCTGCTCTTCTTCAGAGTTTGTGAGTTTGAGGGACCAGCTTCTTCCTCTGGTTCATCTTCCTCTGGCTCAACTTCCTCTGGAGCTTTGCCTTTGTCAGAAACGTTAATGCTTAAATCTGCAAACTTTTCAACTAGCTTTGACTGGTCAGAGTCAAGCTTATCATCAAATCTAACATGAATAGATTCTTCAATAGTCTTAGCATCAGTATTATAAAATCTAAAACCTTTAGATCTCTCAGAGTAACCGAGTAATAGACACTTAGAAGACTTAGCATCAAATTTATGCAATCTATCCTTAGTATTGAGAACATAACAAACACAGCCAAAAGGATGAAAATAAGAAATGTTGGGCTTTATGTTCTTCCACAATTCATAAGGAGTCTTATTCAGAATTGGTCTCACAGAGATTCTGTTCTGAATGTAACATGCTGTATTTACTGCCTCTGCCCAAAAGTGCTTAGCCATGCCAGTTTCTTGGAGCATGGTTCTAGCCATCTCCTGAAGAGTTCTGTTCTTCCTCTCAACAACACCGTTTTGTTGAGGAGTTCTGGGACAAGAGAAATCATGTGCAATTCCATAGGAATCAAACAGACTCTCAAACTTGTCATTCTCAAACTCTCCACCATGGTCACTTCTGACACGCACAATCCTACAAGCCTTCTCGTTTTGCACTTGAGCAATGAAGGTAGAGAACACAACATGAGACTCATCCTTGCGGGTTAGAAACTTTACCCATGTCCAGCGGCTATAGTCATCAACGATAACCATCCCATATCTCTTGCCACCTATAGACTCAGTTTTCACTGGTCCAAAAAGGTCGATATGCAGAAGTTCTAACGGCCTTGAGGTTGAGACAACATTCTTTGCCTTGAAAGGGACTTTTGTGAATTTGCCTTTCTGACATGCTTCACAAAGAGCGTCTGAAGCGAACTTCAGATTGGGTAAGCCCCTGACAAGGTTTAGCTTGCTCAGCTGAGAAATCTTTCTCATACTGGCATGCCCTAACCGTCTATGCCATACCCACTGCTCTTCATTAACAGACAGAAGGCACTTCACATTCTGAGCCTCCAACTCAGATAATCTGATCTTATAAATGTTGTTCTTCCTCTTGCTGTTAAACAGAACAGAGCCATCGATTTGACTTACAGCCCGGCAGGACTTTTGATTGAATATAACATCATAACCCTTGTCAGCTAATTGACTTATAGACAATAAGTTATGTGTTAAGCCGTCTACCAATAACACATTATCAATGCATGGACTACTATCTACACAAATAGTACCAGTACCAACAATTTTACCCTTTTCATTTCCTCCAAAGCCAACTTCGCCTCCAGGCTTAAGTTTCAGCTCTCGGAACATACGCTTTTCTCCCGTCATGTGACGCGAGCATCCACTGTCCAGATACTATGATTGGTGTTTCAGTGGAGCTATCAAGGATATCTGCAACATAGATAATCTTGTCCTTAGGTACCCACTTTCTGGGTCCTCTTTTGTTAGTTACCCCAGAGGTTCTGATCACCTTGGGTGTCTCAACATGATATTTTAAAGGAATATTTGCATGATATTTAGTCATAGAGAAAGATCCCTTTTTAAGAGGATTTTTAGCAACTTTAGCAGGTACAGGATCAGGCAATATGGTACCAGAGGGAACAAAGCATTCATATAAAGATTTAGCTTTAGACACAGAGGGCTCATTTCTAATTGGTTTAGAATAGCCAATGCCATGCATTCCATTTCTGCTTACGCCATAGATCATTGAAGCCATTAAGCTTCTATCCACGCTTTTAGCTAGGAATCTTTGAAAAGACTTTTCATACTTAGATTCATTTCTACAATCAGAGGCATCACAGGCAACAATTTCTTCTAACTTAGCAATTTGATTCTTAAGCACAGAGTTAGAATTGATCAAGGCATGATTATCATTTTTCAAATCAGAAATAATTTTCTCATGTTCAGAAGGAGTCTTGGAAACAGCAGATAAGTTCTTTTTCAGCTTCTTATGCTTAGACAATAAGGAGTTATACTTATCCATAATATCAGACAATGCATGTTTCAGTTCAGAGGTAGAGAAAGAAGCGAATACCTCATTTTCATCGTCAGAGTTAGGATCTCCTTCTGATTCTGAGTCAGAGTCAACAGCTCCCTTTGACTCTGCTTCCTTGTCTTTGACAATAGCCATGAGTCCTTGGACTTCACCATCAGAGTCAACATCCTCTGACTCTGATTCATCAAATGTCACCATCAGACTCTTCTTCGTCTTGAAGTGCTTCTTTGGCTTCTTGTCCTTCTTCAACTTTGGACAGTCACTTTTGTAGTGCCCTGATTCTTTGCACTCGAAGCATGTGACTTCCTTAATTGAGGACTTCTTCTGGCCTGAGGATTCAGACTTTCCTTTTGCCTTTCCAGAGCCTTTGTACTTGCTCTGCCTGTGCTTCCAGATTCGGTTGAGTCTCTTGGAGATCAGAGTCAGCTCATCTTCATCAGAATCTTCTGACGCTTCTTCAGATTCCTCTTCTTCAGCTTGAAGAGCTTTTGACTTCTCAACCTTAGCCTTTTCAGATTTGGATTTCAAGGCTATGGACTTTTTCCTCAGATCTTGCATCTCTGAGCGCTTCAGCTCATGGCATTTCAAAATGCTGATGAGTTCTTTTAAACTCATATTCTCAACGTCTCTCGTGAGCTCTATTGAAGTCACCAAAGGCATCCAACTTTCAGGAAGACACCTGATGACCCTTATGACATGATCTTTTGTTGTGTAGCTCTTGTTGAGAGGTCGTATGCCAGCTACAAGCAACTGAAATCTGGAGAACATTTCTTCAATGGACTCATTTGGCTCCATGATGAAGGATTCATACTTTTGGATCAAAGACAATGCCTTTGATTCTTTGACTTTCTTGTTTCCTTCATGAGACATCTTCAGAGATTCGAAAATGCCTTTTGCAAACTCACGATCTGTAATCTTCTGGTACTCTTCATAGGAAATAGCACTTAGAAGAATTGCTCTTGCTTTGTGATGTTGTGAGTACAGCTTCTTTTGATCTGCAGTCATCTCTGACCTTGGGATCTTCTTGCCATCTGCATCAACTGGACGCTCGTAGCCATCCACAATAATATCCCAGAGATCTGCATCGAAACCCAGAAAGAAACTTTCCAGTCTATCTTTCCAATATTCGAACCTTTGACCGTCGAACATAGGAGGCTTTGCATTGTAACCATCTCTTTGAGTTTCACTGGTGGTGGCAGCCATTGTTTTTCACACCGGCCCGGATCACTGAACACTGTTAGGTGTGGTAATCAGAACTTGTGCTCTGATACCAATTGAAGGTATGAAAAACGGTAGAAAGGGGGGGTTTGAATAACGTTTTCAGTATAAAACTTCCACCTTAAAGATTTTGACAAATCTTTCGAGAACTTAAGTGCTAAAGATAAGAGATAGAAAAGCACACAAGGATTTTATCCTGGTTCACTTGATAAATCACTCAAGCTACTCCAGTCCACCCGTTAAGGTGATTTCTTCCTTCTTAGAATGAAGGCAATCCACTAATCAGGTAAGAGTTACAACTGCACTTGAAACCTACAAGTGACTAACAATTACACTGACTTAGCTCACACTAAGATTCACTCTCTTAGTCTTCTCTAGGATCCGATCAACCTTGATCTCCTAAAGGAACTAAACAAACTGTTTATCAAAGGATTGTTTACAAGAGATTTGCTTCTAAAAAGCTAATAGTAAACTCAATGAATTTCATATGAAAGAAAAACTTAGAAGAATTTAAGATTGTCTTGCGCGTATGTGAATGCTTCTAGCCGTTTCTTTCAGTCTTCAGCCTCTTTATATACTCCAAGGATTAGGGTTGAGCGATGCATGGGAAATGCTACCGTTGGAGGGCAGTTCTGGAAAATCCAGCTTCTGCTGTGGCTGAGAACGTTAGGTAGGTCGTCAGGAAGGTACAGTTGCTTTTGTACTTGGATAGCGACGCGACCTTTAAACCTAGGAGACTTCTGATCAGGGGAATGCTTCATATTGGAACTTGTGAAGCCGGTTGATCAGAGTCAGAGGGAAAGCCCAGATCCTCTGACCATTGTTTCTTCTGATTCTGAACTCAGAGGGAAGAACAAGTTCTTCAGAGTATCTTGCTTCTGGACATCAGAACTTCACTAATCAGCTTCTGGATCTTCAGAGTCTTCTACACCATCAGAACATCTGAACCTTCAGTGTTTCTTGGTTATCAGACTTTCTGGATCTTCAGAGCTTCTAGTGACTGAGTCCTCATCAGAGTTTGTATAACTTCAGAACTTCTGAAGCTTTTCCACTGTTCATACTGAACATGGTGAATGCGAAAGCGTTGCTTGGGTAGCTCTTTATACACAGTGCTTCTGATTTGTGTGAGATTGAGTCGAGGTCAGAGCCTGTAAATAGCACACTCAGAAAAACACGTTAGAGTACCACAATTGTTCATATCAAAAGGTTAACTTGTAATCATCAAAACATAGAGTTGTACTACTAGATCAACACTTTGATCTTACACCTTGTGTATTCTGTGGGTGGAGTTGTGTTGTATTGACCGACACTTACTCCGAGTTGTGTTGTATTGACTGACACTAACTCATGGGTTTGTTTTGAGTTTGGGTTGTGAGCTAAACACTTTCGTGGTAAGAACGATTCGTTGTTTGGCTAACCATATTGCATCAATCGGGTGAATAACGGGAATGGTTCACCTGTGCATATCATGGTGAATAACGGGAATGGTTCACCTTGCATAAATGATGAATAACGGGAATGGTTCATCATATGGTGAATAACGGGAATGGTTCACCAAGGATGAATAACGGGAATGGTTCATCCAGGATGAATAACGGGAATGGTTCATCCAGGATGAATAACGGGCATGGTTCATCCATAGTGAAGAACGGGAATGCTTCACTTGTGGCGAACGGGAACGCGTCACAAATCCGGATCATATTGTGCATTTCACGCATACATTCATGCTAGGATTGTTTATATATGTATATATCAACATATATCTACAACCCCTATCACATGTTGTGTGTATATCTACTTATTTCCGTGAGTTGACCCTAGCTCCTTGGCTTTGGTTTCATGTTTGTGTTTGGGCGGTCGACCTGCTGCCAGATGTCGACGGTGGATTGGGTTTCGACGGTCTCTCCCTCGGGGGGGATCAGGTTTGAGTTGGTGGATCGACATGCCCCACCGCTTGGGTGATCTATCTTGTGGGTCATCGAGCGACGTACCGGGGAAGGGTCATGGTGTAACACCCCATTTTCTGTTATTAGGTTATTTATTATTTTATTTTAATTAGTATTATGGTATATGGTAATTAAGTGATTTTGTTAGATAATTAAGTGATTATGTGATATAGATAAATAAGGTTTTAGGGTTTAGTGTGAGCAATTGAGAGTGGGGCCCATTGTATGGCTATTTAAGGGTTAGGAGTGAAATAGAAAGAAAGAAAAGAAAAAAAATAAGGATTAGAAGAGAAGCAGAACAAGAAACACGTGAAAGCAGAGAAGGAGAGGAGAAAAGAGGAGAAAACTTAGAACTGATCTACAAGAGGTAAGGGTTTGAATTCATGTTTTATGGATTGGTATGATAGTGGATAATGATAGAAAGCATGATTTAGGAACCTAGGTTGCAAAAATTCCCAAATTGAAATAGTTAGGGTTTGGTTCTTAGATGATTTTGGGGGTAGATGATAGGCTTGCATGATGCGCAGAAATTTACGTTCTCTTGTACCCTTTTTCGTGCTATGTTAATGGCCGAATTTGAAGAAGTAGTCTTCATAAAAGTTGTAGGTTTTTCTGTTACGAAACTTTTGCCACTGCTTTCACGTCATTCCGACGTCTGTAGCTCGAGTTATGTGTATTTTAGTGAGTATAAGCTGTCTAGTTTCTTACGAACTGCGGTTAGTGTACGATTTTTCCTGATTTTTGTACTTCGAATTGTGACTTGAAAATTTATAGAGGTTTACAAAACGTGTATACGGAACCATGATAAAAATATTAGATTTTTCTGAGTATATTTGATAATTTACATCTGTTTAATAGTTCATTAGATGTGTGGTGCGCGCACATGGCGAGTTATTCAGCGACATGGCGAGTTGCGTAGGGAGATGTCGTGAGATGTCGCGACATGGCGAGTTGTGCAGTGAGATGTCGCGAGATGGCGAGCATGAGCATGTCGCGAGTTTTTGGGAAAATTTAGAGAGAAATTCAGTCTTTAGGAAATAGTTGCAGAACCTGTTATATATGAATTATATTTAATTTACATCTATTTTTAATAATCATTATATGATGTTGTTTCTGAATTGATGTTATGTTTGAGATGCTAAGTTGTTGTGATTGCAAGTTGTATAATTGATAACATGTAATATGTGTTTTGTGCAACTGGTGATGAATATGCTAAAATAATTAGGACTTGGAGATGGTCTGAATATGCATATGTTAGTTGAGTTTGGCACAATACACTGCATAGTTGTCAAGAGGCAATGTTTGCTAGTTCTCGTGGAGGCTAGTGACTTGTCCCAAAACTAGAGTGGTTTTGAAGCCTAGAGCGAGGGCTTTATTGGTGGTTATCTGTCTGGAGTGGACGCGGTGATACCGCTAAGGATAACAACTTTGGTACCAAAGGCATTTGCACGGGTCTCACTTGAGTCATATGTGTTATGGTGATATTTTTGGAGAGATTTGATGTGGTGGTAATTAGAGACTATTATATATGTTCTAATTGAGCTATAATTTTTGGAGTATTTGCCATAACTGTGAACTTGATTAATTATGTTAAAATTACATAATTTATTATTTGTTAGTGAATGTGAGTAATTTATGTGGAGCATAGATAAGCTTTTGAATTATTTATTATTATGCTTATCCATATGATATGAGTTCTCACCCTTCTGTTGGAATGATGTTCTATGCGACATCGCTCAGGTACCGAAGATAGTGGAGCTTCTCGCGAGGGTTAGTTGGAGGAGCTAGTCTTTCATTTACGGTTTAGTTAGGGGAGTCATGCTCTGTTATGTAACACCGGGAAACGTTTAGTTTTGTACCTTGATGTTAAGAGTTACCTATGAACTCTCTTTATGTTAAATTTTGGAGTTGAAATAAATCCGATGTGCTATGCATATGATGTTGCATGACATGTGTTTTGATTTATGTTTCTGGAGAATAAGTGTGACACCCTCTGTGTTATGCATTTTACTCTGATTTATGATATATTATTATGCGGGGTTTAGAGGGTCTTACACATGGAGGAACGGACTGACGAGCGTGGACGTCTGTCGAAAGGAGTTCTACGACGCGTGGAGCTGAGCTTCAACTTGCCAACTTCAGTTCGCAGTGGTCTTGGTTCTTGGAGGGTAGGTTTAGGCACACGTCATATTTGGTGTAGAGCTATGATTCGTTTTGCTTTTGGGACAGAGTAGGTTCCCGACGCATGACTTTTGTGTGGTTCTCTTATTGAGGGATCACAGTGAGTCAGTCGGACCATTGGGGTCTTTGCATAGGCCATTTTGAGGCCGACTTTCTCCTAGTGGGTTGTAATTATAAACTTTCACACCTAAACTTCTAGATTTGTAACTATTTGCCTACGAGCACACTACTTTGGAGTCACTGCGAGTGCGCGTGACGTGGGAGTGCAGCTGAGGCTGTACATGTTTATATTTGATGTATATTGGTTAGTTTAGTGGTTGGGTTATGTCTTCACTTTCTATTGCTTTATTTAAAAGGAATCAAACGAAAAGAAAAAAATTACCTGTTTTCCGCATAAAGTTTATTTTTGGTTACTAAAGTGACACCCGGAAATCGGGGTGTTACAGGAACAGGGTAGTTTCCCGCCGATAGCTTTTTGTGTGGTTTCTCTACGGAAACCACAGAGAGTTGGTTGGACTAGGGGGTCTTGTTTTAGGCCGGTTGGGCTAACTTATTCTCATTTTTTAGGGTTGGTGTTGCGGACACTTAACCTTTTCTTTTGGATTGTACATATTGCCTACGGGCGTTACTTTCTCTTACTTCCCGTCACTGGAGGTTTACTCGTGACGTGGTTTGCTACTTACAGCGGGGGCTGTAATTATTATGGTATATTAGTTCTGCTATCTTTCGTTGTAGAGTTTTATTTCTTTCAAATTATGATTCTATTATCGAAAAAAAAAATATTCACGTTTTTCCGCTTAAACTTTCTTTTTGGTTACTAAAGTGACGCCACCGAAATCGGGGTGTTACAGAGTTTCTGAACTTCCTCTCGGTTTTTCTCTCAAGCTCTCTGGGCACTCTCTGAGGGTTTCAAGGAGCTTAGTGTGATGCTGTGGTCGCGTGGAGTCGAATGGTACTCCTTATATAGGCTGAAAAGTGATTAAATGGCTAATCCAAGCTTAAGCATTTTCAAGGTTGCACCACCAATAGGTTTTCATGCATGGTGATAACCTAGGGCTTCTGGTTGCGTGGGAGGAGTTTGGAAAGCTTCAGAAGCCATCAGAGGTGATGAAGGAAGGGTGTCATGGCTGATTGCATGCTTGAGTCAGCGGCACACAAATCCTAGGGTTTCGACTGGTCGATTTCTTTATTATTTTCCATGTCGGGACAAAACTGATGCAATATTATACTGGTTCAGGTTTGTTAGTGATAAATTAGAGTGTATTTCCCCTCTCAAGGTTCAATATCATCTCCTTAGAGTGGTTAAAGTATCACTCTTTTAGCTTGGTTCGGGTTTCAATCACTCTGAGACAATGGTCAAGAGACGTGATCAGATCATCTATTTAGCCTATCCTACCTCTCTCTCAAGTTCATCCTCTTTTTGGGGTTATTGTGACCATGTCTTTGGTACTTTTATTGTCGGGTCGATTTAAAATCGATTGACCGACATCTCGGTTTACGTGCAAACAAGCAATATAGTAAAATATTCACACATACATGCATACACACACACATATTATATATATATATATATTATATATATATTATATAGTATAGTTAGATCGTTAGTGCGTATTTGCCTATTCCGACTTTCTAGGGTTTCGTATCTCCTATGAGGTCGTTACCTGGTTGGTGGGATGTTACACTCTCCCCTCCTTTTTGAGAATTTCATCCTCGAAATTCACATCCTAAGACACTAAACAGTTGAGGGTATGTCCTTCTCATATCCTCCTCTAATTCCCAAGTAGCTTCCTCATTTTCCCCCTCACTCCAAGCTACTTTCACTAACGGGATTTCCTTTTTCCTAAGTTGTTTCATCCTTCTATCCAATATCTTTTTAGGTTCGGCCGTGTATGTTAAGTTCTCCTTGAGTTGAATATGTTCAGGTTTTATCACATGAGAAGGGTCGAGAATGTATTTCTTTTTTTGGGAAACATGAAACACATCGTGCAAGTTTGACAAAGATGGCTGTAGCGCCACCTGGTAGGCTGATGTTCCTACTTTCCTAAGGATTTGGTAAGGTCCTAAATATTTTGGTGTAAGCTTTTTCGACTTAATTGACCTTCCTACCCCTGTAATTGGGTTAACTCCGAGGAAAACATGGTCTCCCTCTTCAAACTCTAAAGGCTTTCTCCTACGATCATAGTAAGCTTTCTGCCTATCCTGTGCTATCTTAAGCTTCTCCCTAATTCCTTTCACCTTTTCCGACATATCCTGCACTACGTCGGGTCCTAGTACTAGCTTATCTCCTTCATCAAACCAACTTAACGAGGTTCTACACTTCCTTCCGTACAATGCTTCAAATGGTGCCATTTCTATGCTTGAGTGGAAGCTATTGTTATATGAAAAATCCACTAATGGCAAACAATCTTCCCAACTGCCTTGCTCTTCTAAAGCGCATGCTCCAAACATATCTTCTAGTGTTTGAATGGTTCTTTCTGTCTGTCCGTCCGTCTGGGGGTGATATGCTGAGCTAAACTTCAAGTTTGTTCCCAAGGCTTTGTGTAGGCTCTTCCAAAATTGTGATGTAAATCGCGGATCTCTATCCGCAACTATGCTTGCCGGTATTCCATGATGTCTCACTACTTCTTTCACATATATCCTTGCTAATCTCTCTACTGAGTATGTCATGTTAACCGCTATGAAATGCGCGCACTTTGTGAGTCGTTCTACAATTACCCAAATAGCATCGTTCTTGCTCTGAGTTCTTGGTAATCCTGTGACAAAATCCATGGAAATGCTCTCCCACTTCCATTCAGGTATCTCTAGAGGTCTCAATTCTCCAGAGGGTTTCTGATGCTCCACTTTCGCCTTTTGACATGTCAGACAGGTCATTACCTTCTTCAAGAGGTCTTTCTTCATTCCGGGCCACCAAAATCTTTCCTTCATGTCCCGATACATTTTGGTGAATCCGGGGTATATGCTCAAAGCGCTTATGTGTGCTTCTTCTAAGATTCTTTCTCTCAGCTCCTTGTCTTCCGGGATGTATATCCTCTCGTGGAATCTCCATAATCCATCTCTCCCTTTGGTTAGCTTTTCAACTTCATTTTTCCTCATCTGCTCTTGAAAATCTTTGTCTTCCTCTTGACTTCGCTTAATTTCTTCTAGAAATTCGCTAGTCACCACAACCATACCAAACTTCATCTGCTTTGGTCGCAGTTCCACAGCTAGGTTCAGGTCTTTGAACGCTTCCAACAGCTTCAGTTCCTCTATCATCATCGCTGAGACGTGCAAGCTCTTCCTACTCAGCGCATCTGCCACCACATTTGCTTTTCCTGGGTGGTACTGTAACTTGAAATCGTAATCCTTCAAGAATTCTACCCATCTCCGTTGTCTCATATTCAACTCCTTTTGGTCAAATAGATACTTGAGACTCTTATGATCACTGAACACCGTGAAGTTCGCACCATACAAGTGGTGTCTCCAGATCTTGAGCGCAAACACTACTGCTGCTAGATCTAGGTCATGAGTGGGGTAATTCACTTCATGAGGCCTAAGTTGTCTTGATGCGTACGCTACTACTTTCCGCTCTTGCATTAGCACACATCCTACTCCCATCTTTGACGCGTCACAATACACTTCAAATTCCTTTGCAGGATCGGGCAATACCAAAATTGGCGATGTAGTTAGCCTCTTCTTAAGTTCCTTAAAGCTCACTTCGCACTCTGGCGTCCATTTATAAGGCTGATCCTTCTTCGTCAACTTGGTTTATGGTATCGCGATCTTGGAAAATCCTTCGATGAATCGCCGGTAATATCCTGCCAATCCGAGAAAACTTTGCACTTCCGTGACCGTCTTGGGTGCTTCCCATGAGTTAACTGCCTCTACCTTCGCCAAATCGACTGCTATTCCTGCCTTACTCACCACGTGTCCTAAAAATTGCACAGATTCTAACCAAAACTCTCACTTGGATAGCTTGGTGTACAACTGTCGTTCTCTTAGTATTCCCAATACTAATCGAAGATGTTCCTCATGCTCTTGCTTGCTCCTCGAGTAAATCAGAATATCATCAATGAAGACCACAACAAACTTGTCGAGATACGGGTTAAAGATACGATTCATGTAGTCCATGAATATTGCAGGCGCATTGTGAGACCCAAGTTTTAAGTTTGGAATAAACCGAATAAAATTCCTTTTTCACGATTAATTCGAGGTAACGTGGAGGAAAACCTGAACAAGTGTTTATTGAATGGGATAGATTTGTGAAGGATAAAGTTCAGGAAAAAGCTAAGGATTGTATCAAAGTCGATAGAAGTTATAACACGGTTAGTATTCGCTTTAACCTAGGTCAAGAACGCTAGTAAATAGCTAATTTACTCTTTAAGACACGATGGAAACTAATTCCAAAAATCTTCAGAGAAATGTTAGAACTTCTCTTATTCGTCCATAGACAAGTATTTCGATACGAAACCCTGGAATGTACGAACGTCAAATTCCAATTCTCGGAAGTTTGCCGAAACGGAAACCCTGATAGTTCAGAAACCCTAAAATCAACGGACGATGAAGACTTTTTCTATTCGGAGCTTCAAATAAATATTTCATCCACGTACGTCCACTCTAATCGACGTTCCGAATCTTTCTTCAGAAGGAAGTTTCTGCATCCGAGGTCAAGACCATAAAGTGCAAAAAGTGCATTTTAAGCCGGTACACATTAAAAAAACAAGCCTCGAAAACCAAAAATCATACTGATATTTCTTTGAAGAATTAGAAGATTCAGTGGGAAGAATATCGTGTCTAAAATACGTTGGAATCAGTAGGAAAAATCGGAATCGCGAAATTTTCATTTTTCCGCATTTTCCATTTCCTATATATAGCTTGAAATGAAAAAAAAAAACAAAAAAAACCATCACCCAAACCCATTGTGGCCGAGAGCTTCTTGGAGGAAAAGGAGGAAAAGTGATTTTGCAAATTCTTGACCGATCGTCGTTCCGTTCGTTGCTACGCGTAGGCCTCGAGGTACTGATGCTATTTCTTATTTCTGATAGTCAATTCTGTCGCTTTTCTCTATGTCTTTCTGTGCTCAAAGTTTTGAGCTTTTTGTAAAACTGTCCAAATAAGCTGATTTCAGTGTCTAAACTTATTGCCTACGTACTCTAGAGCGTGAATATCCGGTTGGTTTCTGTTGAATCTCGCCGAAATGCCGCCGGGATCAATTTCTATTGTAAAACCCATTTTTGGGTAAAGTTCAGTTCTTTAAGCTGAAAATTCACGACTTAGCTTAGTGCTAGTAGGATTAGTGGTCATAAACGTCGTTGTTGACGTTCCCATCCAATTTGTTTTTCGAAATTCCAATTTTGAAATTCTGAGATGAAAATAATGACCAAAATACCCCTGCGACAGTTTTCGACCCGATAATTTTTCTGAGAGTTTCCCTGGCCTAGATATCGCCTAAGAATACCTAGGAATTGATTTAGATCGAAGGAAAAGTTCGAAAACCCTATTTTCCATAGTGGCCGAAACCTATTTGCTTGGGTACCGTGTCCAAAAATAATTTTTGGGTCTCTATGACCTGAGCCATTGCGTAGCTCTTTCAATTGTCGAAATTTTGGCGCCGGTTTCGTGTCATTCCGAGTTCTGTAGCTCGAGTTATGCACGTTTTATCGAATAAAGTGTTTTTGTACAAAACTTGAATCGGGTCAAAACTCATCCATTCGGGGAACGCCCTTCCATTCGTGCCTAGATGTTGTACTCTGAAGCTTCTTGAGCTTTGTCGGACATTAATTAGGATTGCTTCGACTGTATTGACTTGTGTTGATTCATTATTGCTTGTTTGCTCAAAGGTTAAATTGTGGAAACTTTGGGATTGACTAAACAAGCTTGTGAGGGAGACCTACACCGCGAGACTGGAACAACTCGAGGTTAGGGCAACTTACTTACTAGCTATTGATTTATAGGCGTCGATAAATTCGACTTGAATATTGCTTGATATTGAATATTGCTTGTTATTGAATATTGCTTGGGTATTGTTTATCGTTTGAAATTGGAAAATGTTTTCTGGAGGCTACGGCCGAGTGAACTTATATGAGACGTGTGTCTCCGTTTTCTGAGAGGCTTCGGCCGTTTACTGGTTTCTGTCTTATGATTTCTGCACCGTATTATTGTTGCATCGCTCTTTAGAGCTGGGTGTTGTTGAATTGATATCGAATTGTGCGTGTTGACGCGATTGCGGAGCGTAAGACATTTGAGTTGATGTTGTTGATCTTTCGGGTTGAGAGGAAACCCTAGGTAGGTCCTGACCTGAGGTCTGAGATCTAGCCCTCTTTGGAATACTTAGACTTTTCCCGGGGATTATATTTGGGAGATTTGGGAAACTTTGAATAGTTGGAATTCGGAACTTGAGAACTTATGGAACTTGAATTTCAATAATAAACCTCATAACCTGATTAACTCAACTTGAAATGCTTTGATTAATTAACGAGATCTTTAGGAAAATTTAAGACTTGGAAATGATTGTGAAAAACGGGAAATAGTCGAAAAGCCTTGAACTTGAGATGATTGATGGTTGTCACGGAGATGAACCATAGTGACCAGGAAATGTCACTGAGTGCAATATGTACTCCGGCTTTTCACAGCCTAGTCGCAAGACGACTTTGATCTTCGGGTCCTTTTAAATTGAGATTTGTGGTTAAACTCGTACGTGTGAGGACGATTCGATGTTTTGTTAACCATATTGCATTATGCATATGTTTGGGGTTTGGGACGGTCAGAAGACTGGGCCTTTATCAAGGGACACCAAGAGTGTATCTTCGACTTTGCGGCGCGAATCCGTATGTCCAAACCTGACAGGTTGGGCCGATTCGGCAATAATTGTTGGCACGCGCAGATCCGTATATTAAATCCGATGGATTGGATCGATTCGGCGGTAGTCACTCAGGCTCGCGTGAATCCGTATGTTCAATCCGATGGATTGGATCGATTCAGCGATTGCCATTTTAACTCGCGTGAATCCGTATGTTCAATCCGAGGGATTGGATCGATTTAGCGATAATCTTTCGACTCGCGCGGATCTGTATGTTCAATCCGATGGATTGGATCGATTGTTTTGGACACGCGCAGCGTCTGTATGTTCGACTCTTTTGAGTGAACCGACTTGGCGTTGTCACTTGTTGCGTGTGCGAGTCCGTATGTTCAACCCGATGGGTTGGATCGACTCGACATGCCTAATTGTTGGGATAATCTCTGAGTTGACACTGCATGCATACATGCACCCCTCTACTGATTTATTGAGTCATTGTTTATTGAACTGTTGAGATACAGATATCGAATTGTTTATTAGAGCCTTGATAACATGTTATGTATATACCTTAGGGTAGGCAATACATAAATTACATGTATATATACAACATATATATATATATACCCCCTTATTCTTCACATGTTGTTTGTATATCTATTTTATTCCGTGAGTTGACCCTGTAAGACCCAAGTTTTAAGCTTAGGATCAGTGGAAGAGATTTCCATTTACGATTAGGGTTGATGTATTGTGAAGGGAAACCTGAACTAGAGTTTACCAAATGAAATAAATTTATGAAGGAGAAAGTTCAGGAAAAGTCAAAGGATTACATCATGATCGATAAAAGTTATAGTACGATCGTTATACGCTTAAACCTAGGTCAGAAACCCTAGTATATAACTGATTTTCACTTTTAGGCACGACGGAAGTTAATTCCAAAAATCTTCAGAGAAATGTTAGAACTTCTCTTTTTCCATAGATCACAATCGTTTCGAGGCGAAACTCTAGGATCTACGAACGTCCGATTCCAATCATCGGAAGTTTGCCGAAACCGAATCCCTGGTATTTCAAAACCCTAGAATTTCTCGACAATGAAGACTTTATCTATTCAGAGCTTCAAATGGATATTCTACACGCGTACACCCATTTCTCTTGATGATTTCAATCTTTCTTCCGAAGGAAGTTTTCTATTCCGACATTCGAGGCAAAAAGCAACTTATCGGGTAAAATAGTTTTACACCGACTTTGCACCGACTTGGCATTAGTTGCCAAAAATACAAGGAGACATCTTCTTAGCTTAGGAATTCCTTTGCCAAAACCTATCTTAGAATTCATGGAGAATGGTGCCGGAAAAATCAGATTCGAAACTTTCATTTTCCCGCGAATTTCCAACCTTTATATATAGCAAAGAAAGGAAGAAAAATCAAAACAAACTACCCAAAACCCACCCAAAGGCCGCGAGTTTGCTAAGGAGAGGAGGAGAAGAGATTTTGTTCAATCCTTGCTTGATCGTTGATTAATCAGTTGCTGCTTCAAGGTTTCGAGGTATAGTCGCTAATACTTACCTCTGATCGCTTTTTCCATAGCTTTTCTGTAGAGTTTTCTGAGTGGATAGTTTATGGGTTTTTGCAAAAACTATCCTGAATCTTTCATTTCTGATTCTAAACCTCTTCTATATGTGCCCAAGATCACTTCTGCCGGATTAGATTTTCCGTTATGTCGCCGGAATTCCGCCGAAATCAATCTTAGCCTTAAATACCCATTTTTGGAGTTTTTGAGGTAAAGCTTCAACCTTTAGGCTAAAAACTATCGCCTTAGCTTAGTGCTAGTAGGATTAGTTGTCAAAACGTCGTTGGTGACGTCCCTGCAAAATTTTATTTTTGGGATTTCAGTTTTGAAAATCCTAAGTTAAAAATCATGACCAAAATACCCCTGCGACAGTTTTTGATCCGACAATTTTTCCGAGTTCAGAATACCCTTAGTTACGGCTTATGAAAGCATAGGAACCAAGTTTGATCGAAGAAAAATCGAGCCCCATAATTACCTAAAGTGGGCCGAGCCCTATTAAGGGGGAGGAGGAAAATTTCCTTTTCCGAAAACCTGTCTTTCGCGCTAGATTATCGTACCTTAGAGTATAGATTACTTCGTGTAACCTTAGTAAGCATCGATAGCTTAGTTCTCGATAGATTCTGATAGTATTTCTGTGACTTTGCTTTAAAGGAACTTTTGAGGAATTTCCTGAGGAGCAACGCTTTGCTGGTGAGGAAGAGTTAGAAGATAATCCTGGAGAATCTGCAGGTGAGGGCTTCTCACTGAATCTCTAGTTAATGCTTAGGGTCGATGTTCGACATTGTTTACTGTTTATGCACTGAGATTGTGTGTGATGGAAAATGTTTTCTGAGGCTTCGGCTGACAATGTAGATGATTCATCTACTGAATGTTTTTGAAGATTGACTTACATGCTATGTGCTATGTGGGTAATCTAGGATGTGTGGTGCATGCTTTATATGCTAAGTGCTAAGTGTTAATGTTGAGATTTCTTGATATATGACATGTTGTTGATTGTGATGATTTAAATATGCTTTACACTGGAAATCTGAGATTCTGAATGGTGAGAATAGCGTGCAGGTCATGCCGATTTTATTTTGAGAGTTTTGAGAAAGTTTGATAGGACGAACGAGGTTCGGGCCTTGATTTTGTTTAGTGGATCGAGACATCCTCTGGAAGCGACTTGGGATTGGGAGATCCTGCAAATGTATAAGACTTGCGATAAGACAAAATGGAATCTATTTTATAAAGAAAATTCATAAGACCTTAAATAACCTCAAATCTTTAAGTAATGATAACAACCTTGAAGGAAGGCATTGGAAGTCAAATCATGGTTTTGGAAAAGCGAGGAGTGTCGTCGGATCCAA